>NC_081546.1:22138130-22138314 GCF_901000735.1 Corylus avellana
AATGTAAAGATTCTCTTTCTAAGACACGTGTGCTTAATATATTTGAGTGAATTTTTGTATTATATATTTGAGTGAATTTCTTTGTAACAAGGGTAAGAAAAAAAAAAAAAAAAAAAGTATAAAAGGGTTTAGAGCTGAAGTATAAACCGACAGGATGTGTCTGCAAAACCCTAAAAAGAAATGG
>NC_081546.1:22138527-22152815 GCF_901000735.1 Corylus avellana
CAAAATGAAAAATATTTTTAATTATTAGTTTTTTATATTTTTTAATTCTTAAATAATTGTTTGTTATATTTTAAAAAAAACCTATTTTTTTCCAGCCCAAAACTGCACCGTTTGGTTCAGTTTTAAATTTTTCCTTCTCAAAACTGCACCAAACGGTGCAGTTTTGGACTACTGCATGGTGCGGTAGTTTTGCACTACCGCACCTAAGCCTTGCCCAAAAGAATTTATGTGTAAGCGCAATATTATAGGAATGCGCTAAAGTTGGGCTTGCACGCGCTCCAGTCCGGTTGTTCTAAGGCTGCTGCTGCTTCAAAAGGTCGGCTACAGCCTCCAGGCTACAGCCTACAGCCTACACTTGGAGAAAAAGCCTCCTCTCCTTTTTCTCACTCCCTTTCTATAGTACCATAGAAGATAAATAGTTGCACACATTTAA
Organism: Corylus avellana; assembly: GCF_901000735.1. Taxonomy (NCBI): domain Eukaryota; kingdom Viridiplantae; phylum Streptophyta; class Magnoliopsida; order Fagales; family Betulaceae; genus Corylus; species Corylus avellana. The sequence goes on from NC_081546.1 coordinate 22,138,961, forward strand.
GAATGAATGGGAGAAAAAAAGGGCATTTTAGGAATAATGACAAAAAAATGGTCACGTGCTACTTTTTCTTTCTAATTGACCGAAAAATTTAACCCTGGCATTTTTGGCATACATTGATTGTTTGATTTATCACTTTATCACACTTAAAATTTTACGGAGTTTATTTAAGGGAGTTTTTCTTTATATATATATATATATATATTTTTTCTTTTTTTAATAAATTTAGCAAAACGATGTTATTTTAGTGTTTCATACCAAAATAATGTCGTTTTTCAAAAGTAATGTAAAATCAATATATTTTCAAAATATTAGGGCTTAAGAAAAAATTAAAAGAAGCCCAAAACAATAAAAATTAGTCAAAATTATTTTCGAACTCATTTAAAATAGGTCATAAAAGAGACTCGAAGTAAAAAATAAAAAATAAAATAAGGCATAAAGAGCCAATTACCTAAAAAATTCAAGAATTAATAGAAATTACTACATCAATCCATTGATATAATAGTAAATGAAAAATAAGTATTTAGAATTACTCATAATCACCGCGAAAACAAATGCATATGCTACAACTGCATATCAATGGGTGCGAATTTGATAAATACAGTACTTAAATTTAATATACAACCAAGAGAAAAAAAAAAAAGAAAAAAAAAAAAGTAAAGTAATCTTACTGTAACAATAGTCAAGAAAGTCGGTCCACTATTTTTTTTTCTTCATATGATTGCAGATGAGAGAAATGGGCCACCCAAATGATAAGTTACATCAAGCATGATTAAAGCATTAATGATGTAAAGCTTCGACCTGATTCTGATATAAAGTTGAAAATGGATTACTTTTTCATGAAAAGGAAATTGCTTATTCCAATGAAAGGCCGACCTCATTTTCTTACACCAAATATATGTAACTAACACCACATGCACCAAATAGACCATGTGGTGTTAGTTACACACAATTATGCCATCCTCACCACACAGAGAATTGGGTAACAATTTTAAACGTCACCTTAAAGTTACTACAACTTTAATTATAGGGTTAGATATCTACTTCAATTTTATTTTATATTCCAGATATTATCTCGTTTATTAATTAAAATGGAGTTGGTATTTCTGTCCAACTTCCGTCAATCTTGACAACTCAATAAAAAAAGCTAACATGTGGCAATAAAAAATATTAAAAATTCCAAAATCATTAAAAATTTAAAGATATAAAAAAAATACCAAAAAATAAATAAATAATGAAAATATGTTAGTAATCGCATAATGCAGATGTGGACGTGGTTACCTTAAAGTGGCATCCGTATAATGCGGATACGGATGCAGATATTGCCAATAATCACATCCGTATGTACAACCATACTCCACGTGTGTAAAAAAAACTCCACGTCACTACCATGACGTTTTACACTTTAGCCACTTTTTACCCTAAAATTGAACAACCCTGGCCGTTCCCTAGAATGCCCCTCGAAAACAATGAAGTTTGGGTCTTTCAATTTTAGAGCCACTTCAAGTTAACTTTTTGGACTTCTTCGGTAGGTCGCGATATGGAGCCATGGGTCTATAAGCGAGTTTAGTGCACCGTTGAAGATTGTCTGGATCAACCATAATTAACCCAAAAGAAGACGCTTTTTTTGCTGCACATGCTATGATAGTAAATTGATAAGCATTGTAGGAGTTCATAAGAAAAAACATTTGACATTGGTTTGACATATTAAAAAAGAGATACTCATGCAATGTCATGATTAAATATGCTCATTGCCATTCTGATATGTTGTTGGTTCTTGCTCTGCAATCTGAATATATATTTTATATGTATTTTCGGTTGAATAATTGGGGTCAGAATATCATTTCAAAAAAAAAAACAATTGGGGTCAGAATAGAATGGGGTTATATTGCTTATAACTGTCTCTTTTATGTATGACATGATGGCCATTGATTCTAAGTAGATTTAATTTATCTCAAAGACTGCTTTACTGCCACTTCCTTTGTCACTAATTATGATTTGAATCCAAAACATATGCTGCATTATACCATTTACTATAATTTCTTGCTAAAATAATACTAACAAATAGTTAGGAGAATTGAAGTGTTGAGACATGAATGGAGGAAATCCGACTACTTAAGTGCTTTAATTTCATATTCAAAAACACCAGGAACTTGCTATACTTTACCAAGGGCTAAATTTATGAGCTTTAATAAAAGAGGCTAGGAGAAAGAAGATCATTATATTGTTATGTTGATGCATGTTTAGCCAAGGGAATTAAACCTTGAGGTGGATCGACAAATGAGTAGGCCATATGAGAGATTGTAAATTTCAGGTGGTGTAAATTAATATGCTCAACAGCTTGCCAGTTTATTGATTTGGGATTGTGCATGAACTGGCACGCCTTATTGACCTCAAATGAGATATCTGGATATATGGGTGAGTGAGAGGTATTGGGTGGCTGCAATACTACTCCAATAGGCCACGGCATCGAGAAGATCATGTGCTGAGAGATGTGGAACATTGGAGAAGAAATCAACTTGGCTTTAACTTTAAGCATGTATGTGTGGCTTTGATACCCTGAATAGAAATGTTAGGTAGATGTTTGTAAAAATGTTTTAGTGAAAGATTTCCTTCATGTATTTGAATTTGATGCATACTAGCATAGTGTCGCTGAATCCAGGAGTACACAACTTATAAATCTTCCACAAAACCATAACATAATCAAGGATTTTGTAGGAAATTTGAAGAAAATTCTCCCTAAAGTATTTCTTATTGAAAAACCGAATAAAATACTCAATTATGGATATGTCCTTATTAGGCTCGTGCTTCAATAGAAGTAGGGTTGCAGCCCTGAAAAATAAATTACAAAACTACTATGTTGTAACTCGGTCAAACGAATTAATAGTTCAGTCACATGAAAAAAAAAAAAAAAATGATAAAAACCCTTGGAACAACTTCGGTTGAACAACCTTATATATTCATTCGAAGCTCTCAAGAAGTACTACTTGTGGTCCTCGTGGTTGTCATCTCTTCGGTCAAACAAACTTCGACCGAACTTCCCAAACTAAATTTTTGTAGTTCTATTGATGGAAAGTCTTGACCTAGTAGCCCATTGAATAATATTTTCAACTCTACCAAGTTTGCCAAGGTAGAAGGGAAATTATTATACGATTGCCATACATTTACATTATTCCAGTATTTGGCAAATATTTTAACTAAATGGGGTGTGAATTGACGAAGTGAGGGTTTGAACTCAATATCTCCGACTTTGATACCATATTAAATCACTACTTATCTCAAAAGCTTATACTTATAAAAATATGTAAATTTAATCATTTAACCAATACTTTAACACTAACTATATATTAGCTTGATTAGTATGATTTTATTCCATAAAGCTAGGAATGTCCACAACATTCTAAAATGATCACCAATCTTATATATCATATATAGTTTACATCGGCAAACCTCTTAAAAATTTCACAAACTATAAGACTCCACAAGAAACACTTATCCACAATGCTCAGACTTCGTGCCCAAAAGTATCTAAGGCCACTCATCCAAATTAATTTGCATCTCATGTCCAGACAAATTGCTCTGGAAAATTTCAACACAAGGGAAAATCTTTAGGTGGAGGAAGCAAGCTTTGAGACTTGCCACGGCCATTTTTGACAATGAAAGCCGTGGCAAGACCCCAGGAAGTATGTTCCTCAAGATGGCAATGTATGAACCATGCTCCTGGATTGTCTGCCTTCAATCGGATTGCAGCCCACCCGCCAGCTGGAACCGCCACCGTGTTCCTTTCCGGAGGATCGACGAGGTTGTATTTCGCCGGATGCTTGGCGGAATTGAAATTTCCAATCCCGCTGCCAACAATGAAGAAGTTGTGACCATGGACATGAATTGGATGGTTCTCCACATTAAGAAAGCTTGTACCCTGCAGCACAATTTCTATACTTGTGCCATACGGCACCACCAAAATCCTTGTACCAAACTCTGCATTCATGTTTTCGGCCAATGGATCGATGCCCGTAAAATCAAAATCATTCGGCGGCTTTTCGGGGAAATTCGACGAGTATTTGTCAGCCGTGAGGTTCTTGTAATAGCATTCCAATATTGACTTCAAAGGCCTAACAAAGGATTGATTGTTCATGGAGGCAAAGAATCTCTTATCAGCATAGCCCTTGCAGGTTTTGTTTTTTGGACAATCTTGCAGGTTAAGGCTTATTGTTGTTATCACTCGCTTGTCAATCTTTTTAGGCACATTACAAGGATAATCAGGAGAAGCAAGGCTGCGGAGCCTTTTAGAGAATTTTTTGGCAAATCCAGTGTCTCTCATTGCTGGAAGATTGGCAAGTTTAAGAGTACTCCTAGGCAAAGCTGAGGGCTCAAATTTCTCATTTGTTATCTTTTTGTACTGTAAAAAGGCAACTGTAGTGGAGTTGTTGAATGGGAAAATGGCAGTGACATAAGGGGTGGCGGCCATTAGAAACATTCCTGATGAGCCTTGAATTTGATTTGCAGTGATGAGAACAGTAGTGGTTTGTCCAGGAGCAACCATAATGGCTGTGGTTGTGAAGGGTTTTGTGTAGAGAGCATCAACTTCTACAACCGTCAATGTGTGGTTAGCTATGGCGAAGAAGAGCTCATCATTGAGTGCAGCATTGATGATTCTAAGCATGTAGGTTTTGCCACGCTCCACTGTCTGGATGAAAGTATCTGCACAGTTTAACATAACAGGTATTTATGATCACCATCAACAATATTATGTATTTATGTCTTTCAGACAAAATTGATCATATCTTTAAATGATTCTGTGACTTATTTATACATATCACAACCACTAACGTATGTCCATTTTCTGATGCAGTCAGAAATTTTTATTGCAAGTGCGCGGGGGTGTTTTTTTTTCGTGTTTTTTGGTGTCTTCTTAGATCTAAGTGGATATTATTTTTTTAAAAAGTAATAAAAAAAATTGCTCTTATTTCTCTCACTTGGTTTATAAAAAATAATATTCACCTAAGACTAAGAGAATACCAAGAAAGTACTTAATATTATATATATATATATATATATATATATTACCCTCTACACTATCATCCATTTTACACTTACTCTTTCAAAACTTTAAAATGTGACATTAGGGTTCCCTATAATATCACCGCGTGTCATCAAACTAGACAAATTTTTTATTTTTCTCTCTAAAATACCCTTAAATTTATTTTTAAAAAAACTATTTGAAAAAAATGAAGTTATTAAAAAATTAAAAAAAAAAGAAGCTAAAAACACAAAAAGGGGTGGCCCTTTTCATATTAGCCACCTAAATTTTTTTCTTTCAATTTTTTTATTTTTATTTTTAATTTTATTTATTAATAACTTTAAAAATATTTTGGGGAGAAAAAAATACAAAAGTGTCTAATTTGACATGTAATTGTATTATGTGGGGGCATCAATGTCACTTTTTAAAATTTTAAAGCATAATTGTAAAATGAGTGATAATTCAAGAGGGGGCTAAAGTATATTTTTTCCCAAATAAGTATTAACAAAAAATAATTAAAAGAAAAGAAATAAAATAATTGTTTTATAATTTCCAACTCAAACACCAATCAAAACAGAACCCGACAATATGGTATATATAGTTATGCCGCTTTAACTTCTATGTTGTATCTTTTCCTGCGTTAAAACCTCTTTTATGTTGTTCTTGGACACTATGGGTCATGCTTAATTTTTTTAATGATAAATTTGGGTTGTTCAAGGTTGCTATCTTCTTCTTCTTCTTCTTTTGAGAGGGGCCAAACTTAACTATTTTGTCGCAAATATATAGATTTAGCTATTTACATATTTCATGCATTTTGATCTTCATATACAGGAACAAAAAAAAATGAAACTCAATAATGCTTAGGAAACGCCATTTGTACCTTTGTTAGAGCAAGGATAAAGAGGTCCAGGCAAGCCATTAATGGTATAAGCATCTGAGCTATTAGGGCCACCTCCATACAACATCATCTCATTTTCCACTGCATCTACATCTCCATTCCACCATTCACCTGCATTCGAACCCATAAACAATTGCTGAAAATGAAAAGGAAAAGGAAATTAACATCAAAATTAAGAGGGAAAAAGTAAAAATATTTACCAAATATAATGGGGATTTCAGCTTTGATTGGTGCTGAAAATGGATATGGCATTCGAGGGTAGATTATGAAGACACCGTAGACTGAAGCACGTTGCCAGCCAGAATGTGCATGCCATAAGAGGGTGCCTCTTTGGTCGATCACACTGAACTTGTATGTGTAGGACTGCCCTCCTCTTATGGGACATTGTGTAATGTATGCCGGCCCATCTGCCCAACCTGTTCTTAGTTGCCTTATTCCATGCCTATGTGAATGGTAACCAAACAACTATCCATTTATATATATATAAAAGAAAAATAAGTATTTGTTTTTGTCACTTTATTAATGATAATCTCTTTAAACAAGAATTTAGTATAGTCCTACTCGCTAAATTTGATGTACATCACGATTTCAATATGTGATGGGTATCAATTGGAAGCAACAAGTCTTGTGAGAAAGTTCAAATAATAGATACGGCTTGTAATTTTTGACACGGCCCACAAATCTGATACGGACTACACACAAAATTAGCAAATTATGGCCGGTTAAAGGATCTAACTTGTTTAATTAAATGGATTATGTTAGAGTTCGCTTATATAATCTTATAGTTATGCCTTGACAAAACCTGAGCTCGACAAGTGATATAAGGGCTAGTAATTTTTGACTAAATTTGACAAAAAATTAGCAGGTTAAAGGTGGGGTATGACCCATTTAATTAAATAGGTCGAATTAGGGTTGATTTATTTAGTTTTATACTCATACATCGATACAAACCGAATCCAACATACGAACACTTATTACCAATCTCAATTCCTAATTGTAGAGAGATAACATTCCATAATCAATATATTGATGTATATATGCTTCTCCATAGAAGGCAAAATATGATTGGCAACTGCTTAACATGATGTAGAATGTATTTGACCTATATGTCCTCAAAGTAGGCAGCTTAGCTACATGGTGATCCCTCAATTAAATTTTTAATTAAAAGAAAAAGATATCATACATAGATGTGGGTGCCTAAAGTAATATTATGCTTAGATGAGAATCTAATTAATTAATTAAGACTTTATCAAAGAGAGAGGGGAGATATGGGAGACGCAATGGTGACGTATACCATCAACCATACTATCCGTACTCTATTTTTATATTTAAAAACTCTTCGTATTTTATATTACCTCCAATTACATGAATAACAACAAAAACAGGGTGAATGATTTTGATGTTTTTCTTAATTAATATATATGTTATAGACTTATACATAGTAGTACACGATATGCATAGAGAGTATTAATCTTGACCATAGGATGTTGGTCCCCTATGGTCAAGATTAATAAACGTGGGTTCCAGATCATTTGAAAACAAGAATCTGAGAAAACTTTTTGAAGTGTTTAACATTTCTCATATATCAAACAAAGCATGCAGGTTGAGTCTCACATTGGAAATCACTCCCATGAAAGATCGATAAGTCCACTTAGCGCTAGAAACACATAGTAATTAACAAAAGGGGAAAAAAAATTGTTAAATTTGTCATGGGGTTTGATCTTGTAATATATAAGTTTAAGTAGTTTTAAAATGAACTTATAAATTCTTGTGGTATGCCTTTGTAACAAAATATATTCCTCTCTACAAATTTTTTAACAGATTAGTTAATTTTACCCTTAATAAAATATTATAAAGAAAAGAAGAAAAGACGGTTTCCACCAAAAACCTACACCTAGAAGTAATCACTACTTATATATGTACTATCATTTTAAAAGAATTAGTTAAATTACAATTGAAACTCCCTAAAATTACTTATACAGCTCGGTCTTATCGAATAATTAAAAACTAACGTCTAACTTATAACCCGTATGCATCTTTATAATTCACTTACTCGGTGTAGCAATTCATCTTCTTAATACGAAACAAACTTGTGTTACACAAATAATCCATGAATGAATTATAAAGGTGTTCATGAATACTATATAATTTAGATTGCGTTAGAAAGCTTAAAAAGTACTTTTAATACTCATAAATATGTGTCAAACAAAAAGCTGACATGTTTTGTTGAAAAAATTGAAAGTATTTGTTTGACCTTTTTTACTAGGGCAAAAACGCACTTTTTCTAAAAATTCTTTTTAACTTTAAAAACTATATTATTTATCAACGCAATTTCAAACATGTTATAAGCCATCATGCTGTTTGCTAATTAGCGAATTAATATGATTATTGATTTTCATACATATATCCAGCATAAACTCACCAATGGATGGTGGTGTTTTTGGCAATGCGATTAGTGACCTTGACTTCAACTTTGTCACCTTCATGGACAGCAATGGTTGGCCCTGGATACTCCCCATTAACTGTCAGAAGTGGCTTTGTGTGACACAAACGTGTTACCTTCTTCCACACAACCTGCAGGAAACAAAACGACAACCCTTAAACCAGTTGATCATTGCCAGACATTGGCTAAGAGAGAAAAATATACAGTTTTTCTGAGTTAATTAATTATCTTACATTAAACTCGAAGTGCCGAGTGTTTGTTGAAGAACACGATGGCTGAATTATCCCAGCAAGCACCACTAGTGTTACCACCAACAACAACCTATGATTGTTGCAAAAACCCAACATTATGGTACCAATTACGCAGCACTCAAAGCAGTAGACTGTGAACAATATATAACTTATCAAACACAAATGCACATTTATATAGTATGAGTATGAGATTCTCGTTTGCACGCCTATGATGTTTTTAATTGGTATTTTACATGAAAATTATTTGTGATTAATATATTTTTTTATGTGGCACGGGAGGAGGAGTAGGTGGGGGGGAATAATGACAATTCCCATGTCCAATTAGAGCTCTGAGCTTCCATATTGAATCAGTTTTTGTTTGAAGTCTTGGCTGCTAATGGCCATGCTATATATATAACTTGGAGATGCTCATCTCATTTGTCTTTAATTCTAAGGCAAGCTATATTATTAATTAATTGATTTGGCATCTCTTACAGATACTCGTCCCTTGTCATTTACTTCACATTTTGGATCCTTAATGCATAAGGGAATTTAGGGTTCTAAAGCATTGGTGGAATTTTTTTTTTTTTTTTTTTTTTAGGTTTTATTTGAAACTCTCAGGAAAATTGATAATTAATTGGCAACCAATTTTCCACCAGACCTTTATGTGAAAGACAAGTTTGGAAAGAAAACACACAAGAACACAGACCAATCACACACGTACATAAAGAGTTTACGTGGTTTGGGGCGTGATTTGGTAACCTTCGCTCAAGTTTAATATTTCAAACCCAACCCTTAAACCCTTGTACACCCCACTCAACTGTCCTTCTCAAATACCCAATAAAGAAAAACTTTCTACACTTTGTAAATGCCACCAAAAGTGCTCTCACCACTTTGGCTTTTCCGGATGATCTCAACCAAGGACTACATGTCCTTTTATAGAGACTTAATCACGAAAAATAGGAGAACAATTTTAATCTAATTGCTACTGGAAAAACGAAACCAACATGAATACAAAGTTTTTTCTATGATGAAGATAAACATTGTGGTCTATATGTTTACCCACACACATTTTCTCCAGAAATCCAATTTCAAGTTGTTCTTAGACTCCTTTTAAAACTAACCTTATCCTCTTATAGATAAATAAAACTTGAGCCCATCAACTTAAATATTAATATTTTTCAGCAATTATCTTCACACTTGTTGACAATTTGAGCAATTATCAACAAAAACAAAAATATTGCACTAAATGAGTATCTTTGCGTACAGGAAACAGCATATAATCTTGTTCTAGTTTCCTCTTATTACGCACTCTGACTTGGGTCCCCACTCCTTCTTGTGTGATATAGGAGCATTAGAGAGAGAGAGAGAGAGAGAGAGAGGCGTCCATATGTAGCGACAAGCTTGCCAACCAAAGTTGTCACTATCTTTAGCTCAAAGTCTCTAACTAGCCTAAACCATGCACATGCATTATGATCCAGCACCAGCAGTTTCTATTGTTGTTATGCATGTTTGTTTGTTTGTTTTTTTTTTGGTTAATTTCCCTTTTCGTTTTCAAATAAGAAGTGTTATCTTAGTTTATATAAGTGATACACTCGATTGAATAAACAAGCTTGGTTATATGACAATTTGCGTTGTGAGTGTATTTTTTAGTGTTGAATCTTATATTGAGAAAGTATTAAAAAAAAAATAGTAGTTAATATACCTAAGTGGATCACAACCTATTAGCTTAGGCTTTTGGGCTAAAGTGGTATTTAACTATAATGTACTAGGAGTAAAAACTTCTGTGTTCTCTTCTTGTGTGGTGAGACTCCACATCTCCTTCGTCATTGGTTGCATGATGATGCAGCACCGACGGTTATTATTGTTGTTATGCATGTTATTTTATTTTATTTTATTTTATTTTATTTTTTTTATGTTTTCCTTTTCCAGTAAAGATTAGGTTAGTTTTCTTTTTCTTTTCAAGTAAGGAGTGTTACCCTAGTTTATATAAGTATACACTTTATTGAATAAACAAACTTGATTTTATGACAATTTGTTTTCTTCTTGTTATTATGTTATTGGTTAATTTTCCTTTTCCCATTTCAAATAAGAAGTGTTATCCTAGTTTGTATAAGTGATACACTCGATTGAATAAATAAGCTTGATTTTGTGACAATTTGTTTTCTTCTTGCGTCGTGAGACTCCACGTCTCCTTTCTCATTGGTTGTGCGCCTCAGTCGTTCTTTCCCCTCTCCTCCATTTTCTAATTAATTTCTCTCGGTCTCTAATTATCTTTAGCTCATAGTCTTTAACTACCACTGATAAGGATTGGAAGATGAGTGTTATATGCGTTAGAATTAAACCATGTACATGCATGATGATGCAGCATCCACGGTTATTATTGTTGTTATCCATGCGTGCAGTGGTGGAGCCACATGTAGACCGGTGGGGGCCACGGCCCCAACAAAAGTTTGAAAAACATCTCATTTATTTATGTAAGAGTATCTCCCGTAGAAGTAGGCAAAATATGCTATAAACCTAAGTTTGCAATGGGACAAATTAGGTTATAAGAAAACTTATACCTTTCAAACACAAGGTTTGGGCTTAATTCTTTTCGTACATTTATTCATAGCATAGCCCCATTTAAATAGATGATTTATTACATATTATATAAGAGAGTTATGACTGAGTCAGCAGAGACCCTTATTAAAATAATATCATAACCCTAATATAGCTAGGGATAACCAATTTATGTTAACATAATATAAATCTAATACATAAAATTAATACGGCTAACCTAATATGGAAAGGCTCATAACAAAATAGCTACTGAAAAAAGTACAAATTTTTAATTTAGCTACTCATTTTTTCATATATACTTCAACAAATTCTCTGTTCTACTCTTTATTTTCTTTAAATATTATTGTGTGGGAAAGAGTGAAAGAAATAAGAGGAGAGAGAGAGTAAAAGAAAGAAAGAAAGAAAGGAAGAGAAAAATAAGAATAATAAACTAAGTTCATAGTGTGACTAATGAATAAGTTAATCAGCCTATTTACTATTTTTTTATTTTCTTTTATTTTAGGGAATTCTTTTATCTACATTCCATAATAAGAGATCCAGAGCATAAAGTTCTTACAAAAAAACATAGCTAAAAGTTATGAAAAGTACAACATTGTAGATACACTGAAAATCTAACAATAAAAAACGAATCTACCTCCTCAAATCCAACTCATGTGCACACTTCATATAAAAGGTAAATCTACTCTGGGCAGAATAAATCTGAATACATGAGCAGGTCTTATCCTTATAGAAACTAGCTCAGAACTCACGCAATGCGCGGAATTATTCATTATAATTTAATTTTAAAACCTAAAACACATCTCCATTGTATTCTTTATTATAGGTCAAAAAAGTTGTGTAAAAAAATCTATCATGCCTATTTCAATAAAAAAAATAAAAATAAAAAATAGAAACATACTAAAAGTTATACAACAATACATTACTGAACATAGTGACACAATTACACATAAGACTGCATGAATATATAAATCACATAAAAATATACTATTATAAGAACCATATATAATTTTAGTTTTAATCCATATAAATTAAAACATATTAAAACATTCCGATATGTGTAATTTAAAATGGAAAGAAATTGTACAAAAAAAAGAAAACAGCAAGAAGAAAACCTGGAATGAGTTAAAATATAAGACCCTTAGTTAATTTTAATTTAAGCACATTAAAAAATATATAGTAAATCATAGTAAATCACAACAAAAAAAAATAAAAAATAAAAAGACATCGTTAAAACATAAGACCCATAAAACATATTAAAATATTTATTCCCATATGAGTAGTTTTATATCTTTCATAAAAGAAAGAGATAAAATATCATGGAAGGAATATTGGAACACAAAAAAAAATAATGAACAACAAAGTCAATTAAATTTACAAAAGAAAAATAAGAAATTTGAATGAAAAATAATATATAAATTAGAACGGAAAATAAGGAAAAATGAAAAATAAAACAACATGAAATAAATGTCTCTTTCGCTATATTTTTCCTAGATCCAATGAAATTTCAGAGGTATAGGAAAAAAAGTATTATCAAATAAAGTTTGTCTTTTTTTGTTTTTGTTTTTTTTTTTTTTTTTTTTCACTTCGACTATCCTTCACATATATAACATAAAATGAACTACTTTTAGGATAAACCGAAGGAAAAAAAAAAAAAAAAAAAAAAAACTCAATAAACATCAACATAATCTAAAAAATTCATACCTCATACCTAATACCTCTTTTTCACTATCATTTTTTTTTTTTTTCAATTCAACGTAAAATTTACAAAAAAATAATAATAATCAATTTGAATAAAAATATATATAAATTAGAACAAAATATAAGGAAAAAAAATCGAAGAATGAAATAACATAACAACATATATAACATAAAATGAACTACTTTAAGGACAAAAAAAAAAAAAAAAAACTACTCAATAAACATCAATGTAATAAATAAAAAATAAAAAATAAAAAAAGCCATACCTCGTACCGAAAATAATTATAGGAAACTTTTTCTCACTATCATTTCCCTGAATTCAATGTAAAATTTACCAAAGAAAAATAATCAATTTGAATAAAAAATAATATATAATTTAGTAGAAAATTTAAGGGAAAAACAAAAATGGAAGAACATAACCACATGAAATAAAAATAAAAAATAAAAATAAAATTTTTAATATAATTGAAAGTATTGTCTTTTCCCGCCGTATATGTTTCCCGATTCCAATGAAACCTTGAAAATCAATATCATCCATTAATTAAGCATGAAAACAAAAAAATGAATTACTCAATGAACAAGAACGCAAACTAAAAAATCATCAACTAAAAATAACATAGAGAAATATCTCTCACTATTAATTCTTGAATCCAATGTAAAATTTACCAAAAAACAAAAACAAAAAAGAGTAATCAATTTAAATAAAAATAATGTATAAATTAGAATATATATATATAAATATAAGGAACAAAAACGAAAATGAAAGAACATAACTACAGACTAAAGATTTAAAAAAATAAATAAATAAATAAGGAAAAAAATTTGAAAAGAACTACTCTAGAAAAAAAAAAAAAAACAAAAAACAAAAAACAAAAACAAAAAGAAATAGAAAAAAGAAAAAAGAAAAGAAAGAAACGAACTGAAGTGTATTTTTTTCATTCAGAAACAACAATTGGAAACACTCTCTTTTTTTTTTCTTCCTAAATTGAGTGTAAAATTTACAAAAT
>NC_081546.1:22152915-22154699 GCF_901000735.1 Corylus avellana
AAATATGTTATAAACCTAAGTTTGCAACGGGACAAATTAGGTTCTAAGGAAACTTATACCTTTCAAACACAAGGTTTGGGCTTAATTCTTTTCGTACATTTATTCATAGCATAGCCCCATTTAAATAGATGATTTATTACATATTATATAAGAGAGTTAGGACTGAGTCAGCAGAGACCCTTATTTTTTTTTTTTGACATGTCCGCACAAGAGGGGGCAGGGGGATTCGAACTAGTGACCTCCACTTTATTAAATGTGGTCCCAGCCGATTAAGGTACCTCTTAGGGAGCAGAGACCCTTATTAAAATAATATCATAACCCTAATATAGCTAGGGATAACCAATTTATGTTAACATAATATAAATCTAATACATAAAATTAATACGGCTAACCTAATATGGAAAGGCTCATAACAAAATAGCTACTGAAAAAAGTACAAATTTTTAATTTAGCTACTCATTTTTTCATATATGCTTCAACAAATTCTCTGTTCTACTCTTTTTTTTTTTCTTTAAATATTATTGTGTGGAAAAGAGTGAAAGAAATAAGAGGAGAGAGAGAGTAAAAGAAAGAATGGAAGAGAAAAATAATAATAATAAACTAAGTTCATAGTGTGACTAATGAATAAGTTAATCAGCCTATTTACTATTTTTTTTATTTTCTTTTATTTTAGGGAATTCTTTCATCTACATTCCATAATAAGAGATCCAGAGCCCTTACAAAAAAACATAGCTAAAAGCTATGAAAAGTACAACATTGTAGATACACTGAAAATCTAACAATCAAAAACGAATCTACCTCCTCCAATCCAACTCATGTGCACACTTCATATAAAAGGTAAATCTACTCTGGGCAGAATAAATCTGAATACATAAGCAGGTCTTATCCTTATAGAAACTAGCTCAGAACCCACGCAATGCGCGAAATTATTCATTATAATTTAATTTTAAAACTTAAAACACATCTCCATTGTATTCTTTATTATAGGTCAAAAAAGTTAGTGTAAAAAAATCTATCATGCCTATTTCAATAAAAAAAATAAAAAAATAAATAAAAAAAAAACATACTAAAAGTTATACAACAATATATTACTGAACATAGTGACACAATTACACATAATATTGCATGAATATATAAATCACATAAAAATATACTATTATAAGAACCATATATAATTTTAGTTTTAATTCATATAAATTAAAACATATTAAAACATTCCCATATGTGTAATTTAAAATTGAAAGAAATTGTACAGAAAAAAGAAAACAGCAAGAAGAAAACCTGGAATGAGTTAAAATATAAGACCCTTAATTAATTTTAATTTAAGCACATTAAAAAATATATAGTAAATCATAGTAAATCACAACAAAAAATAAAATAAAATAAAAAGACATCGTTAAAACATAAGACCCATAAAACATATTAAAATATTTATTTCCATATGAGTAGTTTTATATCTTTCATAAAAAGAAAGAGATAAAATATCATGGAAGGAATATTGGAACACAAAAAAAATAATGAACAACAAAGTCAATTAAATTTACAAAAGAAAAATAAGAAATTTGAATGAAAAATAATATATAAATTAAAACGGAAAATAAGGAAAAATGAAAAATAAAACAACATGAAATAAATGTATCTTTCGCTATATTTTTCCTAGATCCAATGAAATTCAGAGGTATAGGAAAAAAAGTATTATCAAATAAAGTTTGTCTTTTTTTGTTTTTTTTTTTTCACTTCGACTATCCTTCACATATATAACATAAAATGAACTACTTTTAGGA
>NC_081546.1:22154799-22161806 GCF_901000735.1 Corylus avellana
ATTACTCAATAAACAACAACGCAAACTAAAAAATCCTCAACTAAAAATAACAGTAGAGAACTATCTATCACTATCATTTCTTGAATCCAATGTAAAATTTACCAGAAAAAAAAAATTAAAAAAAAATAGAAGTAATCAATTTGAAGAAAAATAATGTGTATATATATATATAAGGAACAAAAACGAAAATGGAAGAACATAAATACAAGAATAAAGATTAAAAAAACGAAAAAAAAAATGAAGATACTAATATAATTGAAAAGAACTATTCTAGCAAAAAAAAAAAACAAAAACAAAAACAAAAAACAAAAAAGAAAAGAAAGAAAAGAACTTAAGTATATTTTTTCATTAAGAAACAACAATTGGAAACTCTCTCTCTCTCGTTTTTTTTTTTTCTTTCCTAAATTTAGTGTAAAACTTACAAAATAACATTGAGATATAAATAGAAAGCAAAAGAAGAAAAAAGAAAAATAAAGAGAGAGAGAGAGAGAGAGAATTTTAGAACCTTTTGTTTTCTTCACTAAGACATCAATTAAATGCATCCTAAATAAAACTCCTAGGTTTTAATTGTAGGATATAAACAGAAAGTAAGAAAGACATAAAGACAAATAGAGACAAAAAGAAACCTTTGTTTTCTTCATTAAGACAATTAAATATATTATAAATAAAGCCCCTACATTTTAATTATAAAATTTACAAAAGAGAAATAATCAATTTGAATAAAACTAATATATAAATTTGAAAAAAAAATATATATATAAGGGACACAAACGAAAATAGAAAGTAAGAGAAGATAAAAGGAAAAATAGAGAGAGAAAGATAAAATTTGGGAACCTTTTGTTTTTTTCATTAAGACAATTAAATATATTACAAATAAAATTTCTACGTTTTAATTGTCTCACAATATTGATATACAAAGAGAGAGAGGGAATTTTGAAACTTTTTGTTTTTTTCATTAAAATAATTAAATGCATTACAAAAAAAACCCTTAGGTTTTAAATGCCCAAAACTTGTTCATTCTTTAAAACGCTACGTGTCGCAATTCTAGGCAATCTCTAACATATGGGTTTATGACACGTGTCGTAATTCTAAGCACTCTCTAAGTCAAAACTCAGCTTTTATATATATATATATATAATCCCCCAACTAATAATTATACAATAATTTTTTTTCTAATTTTTTTAAGGCTTTAATATGGTAAAAAATCAATAAATAGTATATAATTAAAGCCCCAATTAATAATTGTAATCCCCCAACTAATAATTATACAATAATTTTTTTTCTAATTTTTTTAAGGCTTTAATATGGTAAAAAATCAATAAATAGTATCTAATTAAAGCCCCAATTAATAATTGTAAAGTAGAGATTCTTTCTAAAAAAATATTTTAAGGCTCTAACATGGTAAAACGTTAATAATTAATAGTGTCTAATTAAGGCCCCGATTAATAATTGTACAATAAAGATTTTTTTTTTTTTTTTTTTTTTGACATGTTCGCACAAGAGGGGGGAGGGGGATTCGAACTAGTGACATCCACTTCATTAAGTGTGGTCTCAGCCGATTGAGCTACCTCTTGGGGACAAGATTTTTTTTCATTTTGAAATAAGGTGATAGCTTCATTGAATATCTCGATCAGGTAAAAGGTACAAATTGCTCAATAGCAAGAAGATCTTTAATTAATTGGGTGGTTCAGTGAACCACTCGTTCTCCATGCCTTGTTTTGACGCCATTCTTGCTAAGACGTGAGCGATTTGATTTGCTTCCCTGGGAACATGTGACATCTACCAATGATAAAGAGATCGGGTGTTCGTCCTTATAGCATCAATGATATGGCCTTTGTTGCTCCAATCTAGTTCGTTGGCTATGACCGCATCTACCACCATCTTCGCATCACCCACAAATTGAATTATGTCATAGCCCAACCTATTGCAGAAAGGAAGAGCTTCCAAGGCAGCTATTGCTTCAACAGTTGCTGGGTCCAAACATCCCAATCTAGTAGAACACTTTGCCGCTATCATCTGCCCCGTATGGTATGTAACATCCCCATCCCGTTAAAGCTGAGTTTGTCACTTTTCTTCGTTTACAACAAAATTTTTTGCAAAGATCTATAAGGTCTATCAGAGTACTTGATTTTAAAGGATACGATAAATGTATAAAACATTCTTCAAGAGATTTTATTACAAGCGAAATTAGAAAACATTAAACTTTAATTGCGGAATATCATATTATTACAATAACTGATATGAAAAGACTTTGAAAATTAATAATTATTCCCGTCCCCATTCCGGCCTCCTATTCTAGCGTCCTTTCTACCTGGAAACAAGAAATAAAACTAAATTAGCCCAAAGGGGGCCCAGCAAGTAAAATCCACAACCATAAATATTTTTACTCCTTGTTCTCAGTTTTGAAAATCATTTTCACAAATAAATATACATCCAGCCATAATAATAAATGTATGTACGGTTGCATTTCCCGTAGCATATACATTCTATTACGTCTATGAATAAATCATCGTCATAAATCATCATTGTAAATCATCATAGTATATCATTGTTATAAATCATCATTGTAAATCATCATAGTATATCATTTTTGAAATCTATCATTTTCTCATATTAGGGCCCATATACACTATTACCCCTGTGTACGAGGGTTGCGGGTCCTTGTGACCATGGCACTGAACTGTGACCTCAGCCATGCCCGACCGTCAATTAACTCTTTTCTTGGTGCATTCAAAGGTCATGTTGATGGAATACCACCTTCTGGCATAGCCTCCTTCAGTGGTTTCGCCTCCATCCGAGTATCAGTACCGAACTCTTCTCATCCTTACTTATTTTGGGGCCAAAAATACTCTCCTTCATACATGAGCCCTCATTTCATAAACATTTAATTCATTTCTTGTACTTTTCTTTGTACTTCTTTTGATGCATCTTAGGGCAACATGTAGGAGGGTTTATCATCATTCTTCTTTCTTATAATCATCATTTCTCAACTTTCTTTTCTCAAAATAGAGACTTTATCAAATATAAACTTGTTGTATTTAGAAAACGTTTAAAGAAATAGAAGCTTTCTAAATAATTCTTTTAGAAATCTTTCATGCATGCAACATATCTCCATGACAGGTAAATAAAATAATCATTTACAATTTGATACAAAAATGTATAAATAGCATGACATGAAGTAATTTTAGAAGGGGGTAGTGAATTTACTTACCTCTAGACTGAAGCTAAAAGTGGTCTGAAGGAATCTAATTGTTTCAATCTGACTAACATCACTAATATATCTTTTGAAACTAATTTCTAAAGTTTGTTATCTCTTGTGTTCTTTCTTTCTTGCAGCGCTTTGTCTCGCCCTTTCTCTCTCTGCTCTGAGCAAACACTCTCAGAAAGAAGAAAGACCGAGTAAAAAGCGAAATAAGGAAGAATATGTGCAAGAGATGGGAGAGGAGTAGTGAAATTATGAAGGGGAAGAGCTCTATTTATAGGAGAAAACCAAATACTATTCTACCTTCAATTTACAATTATACCCTCATTTTACTATTCCACCTACCCACTTAGTATACCTACAATTGACTATTCTACATTCTTATTTACAATTCTACCCTCCTTATACCTACCATTGACTATTTTACCTTCTTATTTAAAATTCTACCCTCCTTATACCTACCATTGACTATTCTACCTTTACTATTCTACCTACCCATACAATTCTTCCTACCATTTACTATCCTATTATTTCACCAATTACCATCCTCTAATTACCACTCTCTGTAACATCATAAATTTTCCAAGAATTAAAATCCTTGGCTACAATGGATATTAAAATAACATCATTATCGAAATAATCTATTTAAATAACTTTGAAAATTTTGGGGTGCTACATGGTCCCTCAAGATCACCTCCAGTCCCCATCTTCCTTGCTGTCTATTAATTGCCGCATCCCAGTTCGCCATTAACCAGCCTACCGAGGGTGCCATCCATTGATTCAGTCTCCCCGTATCACTTACAAGGTGTCCAGACGCGTGGGCTACTTGATAGGCGGTAATAGCTTCCTTGTTGGACTGAACCATTGCTACCCGATGAGCAAAAGAGCCTCCATGTATGACTTCATTTCTCCTTAACCAGAGCCTCCTTGCTATACCTGTAAACTGAAGGATTTCCTCCCTATCACATATTTCAAGCATCTCCTCTGCAACTTGTAGGAAGTTCAGGTCATGGGAGGAGCTTTTCTGAAATATCCTTTTTCCTTCACTCCAGACATCCACAGCCGAGGGGCAGTTACATAATATATGGGCAATCGTTTCATCTTCCAGCTGACATATTGGGCACTTGGAATATGTGCCCAATCGTTTCATCTTCTACCTTTACTATTCTACCTACCCATACAATTCTTCCTACCATTTACTATCCTATTATTTCACCAATTACCATCCTCTAATTACCACTCTCTGTAACATCATAAATTTTCCAAGAATTAAAATCCTTGGCTACAATGGATATTAAAATAACATCATTATCGAAATAATCTATTTAAATAACTTTGAAAATTTTGGGGCGCTACATGGTCCCTCAAGATCACCTCCAGTCCCCATCTTCCTTGCTGTCTATTAATTGCCGCATCCCAGTTCGCCATTAACCAGCCTACCGAGGGTGCCATCCATTGATTCAGTCTCCCCGTAGCACTTACAAGGTGTCCAGACGCGTGGGCTACTTGATAGGCGGTAATAGCTTCCTTGTTGGACTGAACCATTGCTACCCGATGAGCAAAAGAGCCTCCATGTATGACTTCATTTCTCCTTAACCAGAGCCTCCTTGCTATACCTGTAAACTGAAGGATTTCCTCCCTATCACATATTTCAAGCATCTCCTCTGCAACTTGTAGGAAGTTCAGGTCATGGGAGGAGCTTTTCTGAAATATCCTTTTTCCTTCACTCCAGACATCCACAGCCGAGGGGCAGTTACATAATATATGGGCAATCGTTTCATCTTCCAGCTGACATATTGGG
The DNA here is from genome assembly GCF_901000735.1 of Corylus avellana. NCBI lineage: Eukaryota > Viridiplantae > Streptophyta > Magnoliopsida > Fagales > Betulaceae > Corylus > Corylus avellana. The sequence goes on from NC_081546.1 coordinate 22,159,803, forward strand.
CACTTGGAATTTTCAATAATTTTATGCCTGCGAAGATTTGCTCTAGTCGGTAAAATATCATGGCAAGCCCTCCATAAGAAGTTTTTTTTCCACATTTGGAATTGGCAGTTTCCATAGCTTCCCCCACACCCCACTAAAGCGGCCACCATGCGAAGACTCGTCTCCTCCACCTCTTTTTGCATCTGATAAGCGCTCCATACTGAGAAGACCCACTTAGTCGTGCCTCTCCATATAAAAACATCATCTTGCTGTGTGCCACTAAGTGGGATAGAGAGGATGAGTTTTGCCTCTTCTTGGGAAAAAATCTGGTTCACCAATGCATGATTCCACCTTAATGTCACCTCATCTATGAGCTCACTAACAGTAGTTGTTGGGGCTAAAATAGTAGGCTTTGATTGTATCTTAAAAGTGTTAGGTTGGGTAATCCACCTATCTTGCCAGATGTGTATTTTGTCACAACTCCCCACTCTCCAAACTAAACCTTCTCGAAGCAAATCACACGAACTTTGAATACTTCTCCAAGCAAAGGATGGATTTTTTCCTAGTTTGGCTTCCAAAATAGAACACTACAGAAAATACTTGGCTTTCATAATTCTTGCAATGAGGCTATCCGGCGTTTTCCATATCCTTCAACATTGTTTTGCCAAGAGGGCGTTGTTAAAACATGTGAAGTCTCTAAATCCCATGCCTCCACGTCTTTTTTGAAGCCCCATACGACTCCAGCTCATCCAAGCAATCCGTTTATCCTTCTCCTTGTGACCCCACCAAAACTTTTGCATGAGTAAGTTTATCTCCGAACATAACATCTTCGGAAGACGGAACACACTCATGCAATAAGTTGGAATGGCTTGTACAACTGCCTTCAACAGGATTTCTTTCCCAGCTTGAGAGAGAAATTTCAACTTTCAATCTTGAAGTTGCTTCCAAACCCTTTCGATGATACTTCTAAAGGTTGATGTTCTCGATTTACCCACTAGAGCGGGTAATCCCAAATAGGTATCATATCGCTGAGAAGCTAGAATCCCAACAAGTGTCAAAATATTATTTTTATCGACCACGGGAGTGTTATTGCTGAAAAAAATTGCCGTCTTGTTTTGATTCATTTTTTGTCTGGAGGCAACCTCATACACCCTTGACACACTCGTAACATTGCTCCATTGTGTGATATTATCCCTGTAAAACAATAAGCTATCATCGGCAAAAAAGAGGTGGTTCACATAAGGACCCATTTTTGATGTGGGAACCCCCGTCAACAAACCATCCCTATTCGCTTTATTCAACAGCGAACTCAAGGCCTCAATACAAATCAAAAATAAATAAAGGGATATAGGATCACCCTGTCTGATACCCCTAAAAGGAGTAATACTTCCACATGGCGTCCCATTTACTAGGACCTCGTACTTTGCTGAAGTGACACACATCATAATTAGGTTAATCCACCTTATATTGAAACCCATGCGCCTCATAACTACCTCCATAAACCTCCACTCCACCATATCATAGGCTTTACTCATATCGAGCTTGACCAACATAAAACCCTTCTTTCCCCTCATACCGGTGTGCATAGCGTGGAGCATCTTATAAGCAACTAAAATATTATCAGTAATCAAACGGCCTGGGATAAAGGCACTTTTTGTTGGGAATATAATACAAGGGAGAACCTTTTTCAATCTATTAACCAGCATCTTAGAGATCAGTTTATCAAGCACATTACACAAGCTTATCGGTCTAAATTCCGTCACACACGATGAATTTTTAGCTTTGGGAATAAGTGCAATATAAGTCAAAGGCTGTAGAAATCATTCCATAATTAAGGATATCAATAACATTACATACCGCATCTCCCATAGTACTCCATTTTTTTTAGAAAAAGCCCACTGTGAATCTGTCCGGACCCGAGGCTTTCATCGGACCCATTTGGAGAAGTGCAACACTTATTTCATATTTAGAGAACTCCTTCAACAACTCGGCATTCATGTCCCTAGAAACCCCCACATTAATGTG
>NC_081546.1:22161906-22292014 GCF_901000735.1 Corylus avellana
AAAAAAAAAAAAAAAAAAAAACTACTCAATGAACATCAACATAATCTAAAAATTTATACCACATACCTCATACCTCTTTTTCACTATCATTTCCTTCAATTCAACGTAAAATTTACAAAAGAAAAATAATCAATTTGAATAAAAAAAAATATATAAATTAGAACAAAATATAAGGAATAAAAATCGAAGAATGAAATAACATATATAATATATAATTTAGTAGAAAATTTAAGGGAAAAAAACAAAAATAGAATTACATAACCACATGAAATAAAGATAAAAAAAAAAAAAAAAACTAAAAATAGAATTTTTAATATAATTGAAAGTATTGTCTTTTTCTGCAGTATACATTTCCCGATTCCAATGAAACCTTGAAAACCAATGTCATCCATTAATTAGGCATGTAAATAGAAGAATAAATTACTCAATGAACAACAACGCAAACTAAAAAATCCTCAACTAAAAATAACAGTAGAGAACTATCTATCACTATCATTTCTTGAATCCAATGTAAAATTTACCAGAAAAAAAAAATTAAAAAAAAATAGAAGTAATCAATTTGAAGAAAAATAATGTGTATATATATATATAAGGAACAAAAACGAAAATGGAAGAACATAAATACAAGAATAAAGATTAAAAAAACGAAAAAAAAAAAAAAAAGAAGATACTAATATAATTGAAAAGAACTATTCTAGCAAAAACAAAACAAAAACAAAAACAAAAACAAAAACAAAAAACAAAAAAAGAAAAGAAAGAAAAGAACTTAAGTATATTTTTTCATTCAGAAACAACAATTGGAAACTCTCTCTCTCGTTTCTTTTTCTTTCCTAAATTGAGTGTAAAACTTACAAAATAACATTGAGATATAAATAGAAAGCAAAAGAAGAAAAAAGAAAAATAAAGAGAGAGAGAGAATTTTAGAACATTTTGTTTTCTTCACTAAGACATCAATTAAATGCATCCTAAATAAAACCCCTAAGTTTTAATTGTAGGATATAAACAAAAAGCAAGAAAAGACATAAAGACAAATAGAGATAAAAAGACAAAATTTGAAAACCTTTTGTTTCCTTCGTTAAAACAATTAAATATATTATAAATAAAACCCATACATTTTAATTATAAAATTTACAAAAGAGAAGTAATCAATTTAAATAAAAATAATATATAAATTTGAAAAAATATAAGGGACACAAACATAGAACAGAAAATAAGGAAAAATAAAACAACATGAAATAAATATGTCTTTCTCTATATTTGTCCTAGTTCCAATGAAATTCAAAGGTATAGGAAAAAAGTATTATCAAATAAAGCTTTTTTTTTTTTTTTCATTTGGACGACCTTTCACATATATAACATAAAACGAACTACTTTTAGGACAAACTGAAAAAAAAAAAAAAAAAAAAAAAAAAAACTCAAGGAACATCAGCATAATCTAAAAATTCGTACCTCATACCTCATACCTCTTTTTCACTATCATTTCCTTCAATTCAACGTAAAATTTACAAAAGAAAAATAATCAATTTGAATAAAAAAATATATATAAATTAGAACAAAATATAAGGAATAAAAATTGAAGAATGAAATAACATATATAATATATAATTTAGTAGAAAATTTAAGGAAAAAAACAAAAATAGAATTGCATAACCACATGAAATAAAGATAAAAAACTAAAAATAGAATATTTAATATAATTGAAAGTATTGTCTTTTTCTGCAGTATACGTTTCCATATTTCAATGAAACCTTGAAAACCAATGTCATCTATTAATTAGGCATGTAAATAGAAGAATAAATTACTCAATGAACAACAACGCAAACTAAAAATTCCTCAACTAAAAATAACAGTAGAGAACTATCTATCACTATCATTTCTTGAATCCAATGTAAAATTTACCAGGAAAAAAGAAAAAAAAAAAAAAAAAAAAAAGAAGAACAATTTGAAGAAAAATAAATTATATATATATATATATGGGAAACAAAAAACGAAAATGGAAGAAATATAAATACAAGATAAGATTAAAAAAGGAAAAAAATGAAGATACCTTAATATAATTTGAGAACTATTCTAGGCAAAAAAAAAAAAAACAAAACAAAACAAAAACAAAAAAACAAAAAAGAAAAGAAAGAAAAGAACTTAAGTATATTTTTTCATTCAAAAACAACAATTGGAAACTCTCTCTCTCGTTTTTTTTTTCTTTCCTAAATTGAGTGTAAAACTTACAAAATAACATTGAGATATAAATAGAAAGCAAAAGAAGAAAAAAGAAAAATAAAGAGAGAGAGAAAGAGAATTTTAGAACCTTTTGTTTTCTTCACTAAGACATCAATTAAATGCATCCTAAATAAAACTCCTAGGTTTTAATTGTAGGATATAAACAGAAAGTAAGAGAAGACATAAAGACAAATAGAGACAAAAAGACAAAATTTGGGAACCTTTGTTTTCTTCATTAAGACAATTAAATATATTACAAATAAAACCCCTACATTTTAATTATAAAATTTACAAAAGAGAAATAATCAATTTGAATAAAAATAGTATATAAATTTGAAAAAATATATATATAAGGGACACAAACGAAAATAGAAAGTAAGAGAAGATAAAAGGAAAAAATAGAGAGAGAAAGAGAAAATTTGGGAACCTTTTGTTTTCTTCATTAAGACAATTAAATATATTACAAATAAAATTTCTACGTTTTAATTGTCTCACAATATTGATATACAAAGAGAGAGAGAGAGAATTTTGAAACTTTTTGTTTTTTTCATTTAAATAATTAAATGCATTACAAATAAAACCCTTAGGTTTTAAATGCCCAAAACTTGTTCATTCTTTAAAATGCTACGTGTCGCAATTTTAGGCAATCTCTAACACATGGGTTCATGACACGTGTCGTAATTCTAAGCACTCTTTAAGCCAAAACTCAGCTTATATATATATAAGCCCCCAACTAATAATTATACATTAATTTTTTTTTCTAATTTTTTTTAAGGCTTTAATATGGTAAAAAATCAATAAATAGTACCTAATTAAAGCCCCAATTAATAATTGTAAAGTAGAGATTCTTTCTAAAAAAATATTTTAAGGCTCTAACATGGTAAAACGTTAATAATTAATAGTGTCTAATTAAGGCCCCGATTAATAATTGTACAATAAAGATTTTTTTCATTTTGAAATAAGGTGATAGCTTCATTGAATATCTCGATCAGGTAAAAGGTACAAATTGCTCAATAGCAAGAAGATCTTTAATTAATTGGGTGGTTCAATGAACCACTCGTTCTCCATGCCTTGTTTTGACGCCATTCTTGCTAAGACATGAGCGATTTGATTTGCTTCCCTGGGAACATGTGACATCTACCAATGATAAAGAGATCGGGTGTTCGTCCTTATAGCATCAATGATATGGCCTTTGTTGCTCCAATCTAGTTCGTTGGCTATGACCGCATCTACCACCATCTTCGCATCACCCACAAATTGAATTATGTCATAGCCCAACCTATTGCAGAAAAGAAGAGCTTCCAAGGCAGCTATTGCTTCAACAGTTGCTGGGTCCAAACATCCCAATCGAGTAGAACACTTTGCCGCTATCATCTGCCCCGTATGGTCTGTAACATCCCAGCCCGTTAAGGCTGAGTTTGTCACTTTTCTTCGTTTACAACAAAAATTTTTACAAAGATCTATAAGGTCTATCAGAGTACTTGATTTTAAAGGATACGATAAATGTATAAAACATTCTTCAAGAGATTTTATTACAAGCGAAATTAGAAAACATTAAACTTTAATTGCGGAATATCATATTATTACAATAATTGATATGAAAAGACTTTGAAAATTAATAATTATTCCCGTCCCCATTCCGGCTTCCTATTCTAGCGTTCTTTCTACCTGAAAACAAGAAATAAAACTGAATGAGCCCAAAGGGAGCCCAGCAAGTAAAATCCACAACCATAAATAGTTTTACTCCTTGTTCTCAGTTTTGAAAATCGTTTTCACAAATAAATATACATCCAACCATAATAATACATGTATGTACGGTTGCATCTCCCATAGCATATACATACTATTACGTCTATGAATAAATCATCGTCATAAATCATCATTGTAAATCATCATAGTATATCATCGTTATAAATCATCATTGTAAATCATCATAGTATATCATTTTTTAAATTTATCATTTTCTCATATTAGGGCCCATGTACACTATTACCCCTGTATACGAGGGTTGCGGGTCCTTGTGACCATGGCACTGAACTGTGACATCAGCCATGCCCGACCGTCAATTAACTCTTTTCTTGGTGCACTCAAAGGTCATGTTGATGGAATACCACCTTCTGGCATAGCCTCCTTCAGTGGTTTCGCCTCCATCCGAATATCGATACCGAACTCCTCTCATCCTTACTTATCTTGGGGCCAAAAATACTCTCCTCCATACATGAGCTCTCATTTCATAAACATTTAATTCATTTCTTGTACTTTTCTTTGTACTTCTTTTGATGCATCTTAGGGCAACATGTAGTAGGGTTTATCATCATTCTTCTTTCTTATAATCATCATTTCTCAACTTTCTTTTCTCAAAATAGAGACTTTATCAAATATAAACTTGTTCTATTTAGAAAGCGTTTAAAGAAATAGAAGCTTTCTAAATAATTCTTTTAGAAATCTTTCAGGCATGCAACATATCTCCATGACTGGTAAATAAAATAATCATTTATAATTTGATACAAAAATGTATAAATTGCATGACATGAAGTAATTTTAGAAGGGGGTAGTGAATTTACTTACCTATAGACTGAAGCTAAAAGTGGTCTGAAAGAATCTAATTGCTCCAATCTGACTAATACCACTAGTATATCGTTTGAAACTAATTTCTAAGGTCTGTTATCTCTTGTGTTCTTTCTTTCTTGCAGCGCTTTGTCTCGCCCTTTCTCTCTCTGCTCTGAGCAAACACTCTCAGAAAGAAGAAAGACCGAGTAAAAAGCGGAATAAGGAAGAATATGTGCAAGAGATGGGAGGGGAGTAGTGAAAATTGTGAAGGGGAAGAGCTTTATTTATAGGAGAAAACCAAATACTATTCTACCTTCAATTTACAATTATACCCTCATTTTACTATTCCACCTACCCACTTAGTATACCTACAATTGACTATTCTACATTCTTATCTACAATTCTACCCTCCTTATACCTACTATTGACTATTTTATCTTCTTATTTAAAATTCTACCATCCTTATACCTATCATTGACTATTCTACCTTTACTATTCTACCTACCCATACAATTCTTCATACCATTTACTATCCTATTATTTCACCAATTACCACACTCTGAAACACCATAAATTTTTCAAGAATTAAAATCCTTGGCTACAATGGATATTAAAATAACATCATTATCGAAATAATCTATTTAAATAACTTTAAAAATTTTGGGGCGCTACATGGTCCCTCCAGATCACCTCCAGTCCCCATCTTCCTTGCTGTCTATTAATTGCCGCATCCCAGTTCGCCATTAACCAGACTACCGAGGGTGCCATCCATTGATTCAGTCTCCCCGTAGCACCTATAAGGTGTCCAGACTCGTGGGCTGCTTGATAGGCGGTAATAGCTTCCATTGTGGACTGAACCATTGCTACCGGATGAGCAAAAGAGCCTCCATGTATAACTTCATTTCTCCTTAACCAGAGCCTCCTTGCTATACTTGTAAACTTAAGGATTTCCTCACTATCACACCTTTCAAACATCTCCTCTGCAACTTGTAGGAAGTTCTGGTCATGGGAGGAGATTTTCTGAAATATCCTCTCTCCTTCACTCCAGACATCCACAGCCGAGGGCTAGTTACATAATATATGGGCAATCGTTTCATCTTCCAGCTGACATATTGGGCACTTGGAATTTTCAATAATTTTACGCCTGCAAAGATTTGCTCTAATCGGTAAAATATCATGGCAAGCCCTCCATAAGAAGTTTTTTTTTCCACATTTGGAATTGGCAGTTTCCATAGCTTCCCCCACACCCCACTAAAGCGGCCACCATGCAAACTTTCAGCTTGACTCGTCTCCTCCACCTCTTTTTGCATCTGATAAGCGCTCCATACTGAGAAGACCCCCTTAGTCGTGCCTCTCCATTTAAAAACATCATCTTACCGTGTGCCACTAAGTGTGATAGAGAGGATGAGTTTTGCCTCTTCTTAGGAAAAAATCTAGTTCACCAATGCATGATTCCACCTTAATGTCACCTCATCTATGAGCTCACTAACAGTAGTTGTTGGGGCTAAAATAGTAGGCTTTGATTGTATCTTAAAAGTGTTAGGTTGGGTAATCCACCTATCTTGCCAGATGTGTATTTTGTCACAACTCCCCACTCTCCAAACTAAACCTTCTCGAAGCAAATCACACGAACTTTGGATACTTCTCCAAGCAAAGGATGGACTTTTTCCTAGTTGGGCTTCCAAAATAGAACACTACAGAAAATACTTGGCTTTCATAATTCTTGCAATGAGGCTATCCGGCGTTTTCCATATCCTTCAACACTGTTTTGCCAAGAGGGCGTTGTTAAAACATGTGAAGTCTCTAAATCCCATGCCTCCACGTCTTTTTTGAAGCCCCATATGACTCCAGCTCATCCAAGCAATCTGTTTATCCTTCTCCTTGTGACCCCACCAAAACTTTTGCATGAGTAAGTTTATCTCCGAACATAACGTCTTCGGAAGACGGAACACACTCATGCAATAAGTTGGAATGGCTTGTACAACTGCCTTCAACAGGATTTCTTTCCCAGCTTGAGAGAGAAATTTCAACTTTCAATCTTGAAGTCGATTCCAAACCAGTTCGATGATACTTCTAAAGGTTGATGTTCTCGATTTACCCACTAGAGCGGGTAATCCCAAACAGGTATCATATTGCTGAGAAGTTAGAATCCCAACAAGTGTCAAAATATTATTTTTATCGACCACGGGAGTGTTATTGCTGAAAAAAATTACCGTCTTGTTTTGATTCATTTTGTGTTCGGAGGCAACCTCATACACCCTTGACACACTCGTAACATTGCTCCATTGTGTGATATTAGCCCTGTAAAACAATAAGCTATCATCGGTAAAAAAGAGATGGTTCACATAAGGACCCCTTTTTGATGTGGGAACCCCCGTCAACAAACCATCCCTATTCGCTTTATTCAGCAGCGAACTCAAGGCCTCAATACAAATCAAAAATAAATAAAAAGATATAGGATCACCCTGTCTGATACCCCTAAAAGGAGTAATACTTCCACATGGCGTCCCATTTACTAGGACCTCGTACTTTGCTGAAGTGACACACATCATAATCAGGTTAATCCACCTTATATTGAAACCCATGCGCCTCATAACTGCCTCCATAAACCTCCACTCCACCATATCATAGGCTTTACTCATATCGAGCTTGACCAACATAAAACCCTTCTTTCCCCTCATACTGGTGTGCATAGCGTGGAGCATCTTATAAGCAACTAGAATATTATCAGTAATCAAATGGCCTGGGATAAAGGCACTTTTTGTTGGGAATATAATATAAGGGAGAACCTTTTTCAATCTATTAACCAACATCTTAGAGATCAGTTTATAAAGCACATTACACAAGCTTACCGGTCTAAATTCCGTCACACACGATGGAATTTTAGCTTTGGGAATAAGTGCAATATAAGTCAAATTTAAGGCTGCAGAAATCATTCCATAATTAAGGATATCAATAACAACATTACATACCTCATCTCCCATAGTACTCCATTTTTTTTTGAAAAAAACCCGCTGTGAATCTGTCCGGACCCGGGGCTTTTATCGGACCCATTTGGAGAAGTGCAACACTTATTTCATATTTGGAGAACTCTTTCAACAACTCGGCATTCATGTCCCTAGAAACCCCCACATTAATGTGTTGAAGGCAAGGCTCCATGTCCACACCGTCTACTACAGTGAATAAATTGGAAAAATAATTGACAAATGCCATTTCCACCTTATCAGATGTCTCCCATAGCTGCCCCGTGTCATCCATTATTTCTCCAATAAAGTTTTTATGTCTCCTAGCATTGGCACATTCGTGAAAATAATGTGTATTTCGAAAATTGTTGAGTTTTTTCTCGCTAGGGTTCACTTAGAGGAGAATGAGTCGTTTCCCTTGTCTCTTTGAAGATTAAGGAAGTAGCACGTGCTGTTGAAAATTTTTTGATTGCAATAATGGCGGAAGATCTGCCTAACCCATGGCCAAATCACCCACTATTGGGGGAGGAATGTGAGGAGGTCAAAATTTTCAAGGACGAAGTGCACATTGTTGCTACTAGAGGTCAATTATACATTGTGGGTAAATTGGTTGCTGATAAGTATGTGAGGAAGGAGACCATCAAAAATGCACTCTTGAAATGGTGGAAACCTTTGGGATCCATTTTCTTCAAAGTGTTGGGCAAAAACTTGTTCATGATCGAATTTGAGAATAGTCGGGACAAGGAGAAAGTTCTTGAGGGGCGTCCTTGGGTGTTTGAAGGTGCCTTGTTTTTTGTGGAGGATTTTGCTAGCTAATCATCGCCATAAAAAATAACGTTTGATAGAGCTTCGTTCTGGGTAAGAATGTTCCACTTGCCACTAGTTTGTATGAGGAAGGAGATTGGGAAGAAAATTGGGGCTACTGTCGGAGTGGTGGAAGAGGTTGATACGAATGCGGGTGGCGTTGGCTGGGGGGAATACTTGAGTGTCAAAATCTCGATAGGTTTATCCAAGCCTCTATCCAGGGGGTGTATGCCAAAGCTGCAGGGGGAATCAACTTGGATTGCATTCCAATATGAAAGGCTCCTGAAGTATTGCTTCTAGTGGGGTGTTATCCGACATGGAAGTGGGGTGCCAGAAGAGGAGTAGCATGAGAAACCGGGAGCCCAGTGCTCAGTTTGGCCTGGGACTGTGGGAGTCCTCACCAACTCGAAGGGGGGATCAGAACCAAGGGAGGCATGAGTTCCGAGCTGAAACTGCGAGATCTGATTACTCGGCACCTGAGCATTGTACTGCACGGCCTTTCCATGCTGGTATGAGGAATTATGATCAGAAGAGCTCACGACCGGAGGCAATGGAGGAGATGGATGAGTCCAGGGAAGAGACTCCGGCAAGCTCGCCGGTTAAAACCCATAAGGAAAGTAGCAAACTTAGCGGCAATGAATACGGAAGCAATCATGACGCTCCAGTTATGGGGGATACGGCAGCAACGAATGTATTTGGGGGAGAGAATAATGGAGAATTTTTCAATTTTCTAGGGGACAATCAACAAGAGATACGGTGGAGGGATTTACGGGCTTCGAATAAGGGAAATCTCCTCTGGGAGATAGGGTTGACGAGCTGGAGGGCATTCGAAAAAAATCTTTCCTTTATTGGCATGGGCACACAGTGACAAAAGGAAATAATGGTGCTGTTAGGTCAAAAATTAAGGCATGGGTCAGAAAGTAAGCCTAGGAGGATCTATTCATACAGGCCCACTTATCTCTGACATGGCCCGGACTGTCAAAGCAGCCCAAGAGGCAAATTGAAATCCTGAGAAGGCACTGATTACGTGGAAATGGAAGTATGGGGAGGAGGTTGATGCGCCAGGAATGAAAAAAAAAAGAAAAGGACCTGGGGGAGAAGGTAGAATTGTTGAGAAGGGATGAAAATTGAATGGCAACGTGACGAATGATTTAGGATCGGGGATGGCTGAGGGTGTGGGATAGCCCCGCCAACCGTTATGATGATCCTAAGTTAGAACTGTCGGGGGCTTGGGAACCCTCGTGCAATTAGAGCCCTAAACTGTTTGATGAAGGAAAAGCGACCCACTTTGGTTTTCCTTATGGAAACCAAGCTCCGCCAAAATAAAATGGAGCTGATTAGATGCAAACTTGGCTACAATGGACTATTTGTGGTGGATTGTATTAGAAGAAGTAGAGGGTTTGCTTTGATGTGAGGTGAGGAGTTTAATGTCGAAGTACAAAATTATAGTCAACATCACATCAATGGGGTGATACATGATTGGCCGAACTGCATTCCATAGAAGTTTACTGGCTTCTACGGACACCCGGATGTGGCTAAACGACATGAATAATGGTGCTTACTCAAAATTCTGGCACAATTTACCCCTTTGCCATGGGTATGTGTTGGGGACTTCAATGAAATCTTAACCCCATCCGAAAAATTGGGAGGTAATACACAAAATGGAAGCCAGATGAAAGATTTCCAGCAAGCCCTAGAGGAGTGTGAATTAACGGATTTAGGCTTTTCGGGGCCTAAATATACGTGGACTAATTGCTGGAAAGACATGGATTTTATAAAAGAACGGCTTGATAAGGGGGTGGCAAATCAAAAGTGGAGAGATAGTTTTCCTAAGGCAAGAATAATGGTAGAATTCGCATTAGGGTTGGACCACCTCTCTGTTTTTTTGCGCCTAGATGGAAAATCTGGAAAAAATAAGAAGTGTTCTATTTTCCGGTATAAAGCCAGCTGGGCCCTTGAGAAGGATTATGGAGAAGTTGTCCAATAAGGATGGGATGAAGCACAGGTGCATGCCGGTTTGTGGGAAACCTTGGAGGCAAAATCATGTGGCTGTAGAAAAAATTTTGTCCTATGGCAGCAAACTCGGCGAGATCCTACAGGCACCATTAACTGCGTGGAAAAAATAAATAAATAAAAAATTATTGTCCATCCAAGGGAGAGAAGGAGTGCTGGCGAGAGAGGAGGGGAAAAAATTAGTGAAGGAACTTCAAGTGCTGTTGGACCAGGAATAAAGATATTTTCTAAAAAAAATATTTAAGGTTCTAAAATGCTAAAAGTTAGGGGTGTCAAAAATTACCGGGAAACTGGAATTGGAACCGGAAAACCGGAAAACCAGGAAATCGGAAACTGGGAAACCGGGGTCCCGGTTCCGGTTCCAGTTTGAAAAATCCAAAAACCAGGTACCCCGGTTCCGGTACTGGTTTTTGGTACCCGATTTTTATCGGGAATACCAGAACCAGGTTTCCATTGTATTTTATAATATATATATATATACACTTAGGTTTAGGTTTAGGGTATTTAAAAAATTAAATTTTTATTTCTAAAGCCCAAATAGGCAAAAACATTGATTTTTTAGGATTTTTTGACTTTTTTAGGTTTATTTTTTAATTATTTGAAACAATCACAACAAAGCCCATTTAATTTAGACAAATAAACTAATAGATTTTTAAAAAAAATGGGCCAACTTATGAAAAAAAAAAAAAATTGGCTTATTTTAGGCCTAATACATAAAATAAGCCCAAAAACCAATTTTTTTAAAAAACCGGTTACCGGACCGGGTAAAACCAGAACCAGCCGGTAACCAGGGTGCCGGTTCCGGTTCTGGTTTCTCAAAATTGAGAACCGGGGTACCCCGGTTCCAGTTCCGGCTTTGGCCAAAAATCGAAAAATCGGACTGGGTTGACACCCCTAGTAAAAGTTAATAAATAGTATCTAATTATGATCATAGTAATTATGGATTGAAATTCATTATTCATATTCATGAAAAGTCTCACCATCCATAAATTTTTAAAAAGTGAAAAGTTTTCAAAGTGCATAAAACTCTAATTGTTTGCATTGTGAATAACAGATAAAATTACAATATCAGTGACTTTTCAACGAGTAATGCTATAAGTGTTCCTAGAGTCATCACAAATGTGATATGACTTTTAAAATTACTAATAGATCAAAGTTCAATACATCACATCTCAAATTCAATAGTAATTTTAAAAGCCATATCACATTTGAGAAGACCCCATGATGACTCTAAGATGACTTATAATATTACTCCTTTTCAACATCCTTTTTTTTTTTTTTTTTCACATCGTATTCCACAATAAATTGCACTTTATACCTTTCTATTTTTCTCAACACTTTTTTTCTTTTAAGTCTTAGAGCCTATTTGGGATTTCATTTGAGAAATAAAGTTTTTAAGTTAAAAAACGCTTTTTGGCAAAAGCTTCATTTTTAAGTTTGCTAAAAGTGCGTTTTGACAATTTTTAGACTTTTTGGACCCTTAAAAGCTTTAATTTTTTTACCAAACGACTATTTTTTTCTTCGAATGGACTTTTTGAGTATTAAACGCACTTTTAGGCATCTCAAACGCAATCTCAAACATGCCCTTATTATTTCATGTTCTTGAATCAAGTGATAAGTCATTCTATATCTAATAAGTAATAATAAAAAAATAAAAAAAAAAGTTTTTAAACAAAATTTTACAAATAAAAGAAAGTGTTCTGATTGACATATTAAATTATATAAAAATATTTGATTCTTTTTTAAATGTATCGCTCAATACATGTTACGATTGCCTATAAAGAAATAATTTTTTTCAAAATTAAATTTGATAAAATCCTACCTAAGATGGACAATGTCACAAAAAAAATTAAATGGAATATTCATATTATCAATTAAAAATGAGATGTTGGAAAACTTGATTATAAAAACTTAATTAGTAATTATGCATCATAAAAAGTAAGAATAATGATTTTTTAAAAAAATAAATATAATATAAATATTAAAATAAATATAAAATAATTAATATTTAAATATAAGAAAAATGCCCCACGTAAACTTATTGCCTCAGGCCCCAAAATCTATCGAGCCCTTGAGATAAGTTACCTACCTTTTAGTACACAAGTCTCATACTTTCACGTAAAAGCATTCTGCTCTAAAAAAAAAAAAAAGCATGTTATCCAGACACGTTACCAACTTTCAGTAAAAAAAAGTCTCAAATTTTCACATGAAATCATCCCATATATACACACACGAACGTATATGGTATCCTCACCAAGTTTGACCTAACAAGCATTTAAAAACAGATTTGTTTGTTCTCAAGAGGTAACTCAATCGGTTAAGACCACGCCTAATGAAGCTAAGGTCACTAGTTCGAATCTCCTTCCCCCTCTTATGCGAACATGTCAAAAAAAAAAAAAGATTTTTTTTATCTGAATAATTAGGATCATGATCAGGGGCGGAAGGACAGCAAGGGTTTGGGGGGCAAATGTCCCGCCAAATATTTTGAATTTTTTAAAAAAATATATAATATTTTTAGAAATATGCCCTCTCAAAATTATATTTTTGCCCTTTTACTATTTTTTTTTTTTCTTCTTCTTCTTTTTTTTAGTTTTGTTCCCCCAAAATTATATTTTTGCCCTCCTAAAATTTTCTATTAGTTTTGTCCCTTCTATTAGCTTAAAAAAACCAAAATTTTCCTATTTAATTGGTGAATTTCAGTTCACCACGGCTTGACTATGTTATTTTTGGAAGCTTCAAGAGATCTCATTAGAAGAAAGAGTTAAATTTATATTAAGACATGTAACTTTTGTTTGCAATAATAACTTACAATTTACTATGAAATTAATTTTAAGACTTCTCTATATTTATTTTATATAAACACACACTTACAAATATAGAGAGATACTGTATATGTTTACATGTTTATGTACTTGTATAAGTTCGTCCCCAAAGTTACAAATCCTGGGGTTGACCCCTGATCATAATGGAGGATAAATTAAAATTATTAAAGTTAAAATCAAAAATTAATATTTGTTAAAAAGCCGAAAAAAGCAAATATGCGTAATTTATGTGATTGGTCAATTCCATTTTGTACGTGGATTTTGTCGGATTCGAGTTTTCATGAAGAAAAAAAACAAAAAGCAGAACGCGCGCGCGCCGGCATTTATAAATTCGTATGCTGATGAAAATAAAACAATTGACGCTCAAGGCAATGCGCGGCAGTTACCTTGTGAGAGAGTTACACAGCACCTGCTATCGCTCGCTCCATAACCATCCCATCAACAAGAGGATCGAAAGCACAACAAAAACTCCAACTCCGTCAAAGGGAACATTGACCAAAAGGCGCAATGACAAGAACAAGAAGTCAGCTACCTCAGACTTGGACATTGTGGAATCGAATATGGCCATCACCAGACACATGCGCAGCGGCCGGTGTGAGTCTGCTCTCCGCATCTTCAACGCCATGCCACGCCGGACCTCGGTCTCCTACAACACCATGATGTCTGGGTTCTTGTCGAATGGCAAGTTTGATCTTGCGAGAGATCTGTTTGAGAAAATGCCTGAGAGAGACTTGGTTTCTTGGAATGTGATGCTTAGTGGGTATGTGAGGAATCGGAATCTTAGCGATGCTCGTGCTTTGTTTGATCGGATGCCCGAAAGGGATGTTGTTTCGTGGAATGCTATGTTGTCTGGGTATGCCCAGAATGGGTATGTCGATGAGGCAAGGAAAATTTTTTATATGATCCCGGATAAGAATGAGATATCATGGAATGGGTTACTTTCGGCGTATGTGCAGAATGGGAGGATAAGCGAGGCTGGTATGTTGTTCGAGTCAAAATTGGATTGGGAATTGGTGTCTTGGAATTGTTTGATGAGTGGGTATGTAAAGAGGAAGAGATTGATTGATGCTAGACGACTTTTTGATCGGATGCCTATAAGAGATGAGATTTCGTGGAATACTATTATTACAGGTTATGCCCAGAATGGGGAGTTGTCTGAAGCTAGTAGATTGTTTGAGGAGTCTCCAATTAGGGATGTGTTTACGTGGACAGCTATGGTGTCTGGGTATGTACAGAATGGGATGTTGGATGAAGCAAGAAGACTTTTTGATGAGATGCCAGAGAAAAATGAGGTTTCATGGAATGCAATGATTGCGGGATATGTGCAGTGCAAGAGAATGGACATGGCAAGGGAATTGTTTGAGGCGATGCCTTGTCGGAACATATGTTCTTGGAATACAATGATTACTGGCTATGCTCAGAGTGAGAATATTCCTCAAGCTAGGAATTTGTTTGATAGGATGCCTCATCGTGACTGTATTTCTTGGGCAGCAATTATTGCTGGTTATGCTCAAATTGGTCATGGCGAGGAGGCTTTGCATCTATTTGTTAAGATGAAAAGGGATGGGGGGAAAATAAATAGGTCTGCACTTACCTGTTCTTTGAGTGCATGTGCTGATATTGCTGCTCTGGACTTGGGGAAGCAGTTGCATGGGCGGGTGGTTAAGGCAGGATATGAGACTGGTTGTTATGTGGGGAATGCTCTTCTGGCAATGTATTGTAAATGTGGAAGCATAGATGAAGCATATGATATATTTGATGATATAGCAGAAAAGGATGTTGTGTCATGGAACACAATGATTGCAGGATATGCGAGACATGGATTTGGCAAGGAGGCATTGATGGTTTTTGAGTCAATGAAGAGAGCGGGTATCAAACCAGACAGTGTCACTATGGTAATTATTGTTTTAAGCCTTTGATTTAATTTAATTTTCATTTAGGCCTTCAATTTGATTTATCCCTTGACTTTTTTGCCAAATTGGTTTACCGTACCTGTATGAGTTCTTGGTGAGAGAACGTCTTGTTTGATTTTCTGAGAGATGCCTGTTTTGGGAAATGATTGCTGAATCAACGTTTTGGACCAGTTTGGTCAAGTCATCACCTAGGCCATGCTAAGATGGCCACGTAGCCTAAAATGTCGTGCTAAAGCTTCTAAACAAATATGTTAAGGCACCCACCATTCATGGGATCAAGTTTCTTGCTAAACCTCCTATTTACTTATTTCCATCATATGGAAAGTATCTTGAGTTTACTGTATTAGTTTCAATTTCATCATACTATATTATTGAAAGTTGTCTCAAATTCTTATTTTGAATAAGACTTATTTTGAGTCTGCCCAGTGTGAAAGAAAGTATTCTTCTTTTAATATAAGTGATTAGTGTTTATTTTCCACTAGGGAATAAGAACTAGGATCATAAGCAATTTAATATTCTTTATCTAACAAGGAATAGAAATTTAGAGCCTATAAGAAATATTTCCTCACCTAAGCGTCATAGTAGTTGTGCTTTGAGTATCTTCCACAATACCTTTTAAGACTGATTTTGTTCAAAATGTGGTAGTTTTCATTCATGATTAGGTCATAGGAATTTATGAAGATTGGTGTGCATCAATTCTCTAGGTTTACTTTCATTCGCTTTCTCTGTTGTACATACTTTTTCAACCACAGCCCCGCCCATCCCGTTCTCTTTTCACACTGAAACTGTTTTAAGCTATTGAATCTTGATTGTTTATTGAGTCTCCTCCCTATGGAAATAACTGCTTGTAGAACCATTTGGTTGCTTCCGTTTATGTTTTCTTATTATCTTCTTCTCTTATTTTTGAATGAGAGAAAGACGTATGAATAACATCAGTACTTTTCTTGCTTTTGAAGTTGGAAAAAAAAAATGAAAAGAAAAGGAAAGAAGACTGACAAAGAGTATGATAAGAATTATGTTTTGATGAACGTTGGGAGTGAAAAAGCAAATAAATACATAAAATAAAGCCTCACAGTAAAATGAAAAACAATTACTTTTGAAAGAAATTTTTTTTCCTTCCTCATATTACCACATCATTTTAAGCATCACTCTGTATCAAATTATTGCATATCTTGCTTCTTCGAAACTACTCTCCAAAAACTTAACTAGATGGCACCTTTCTTCAAATTTGTTACCATGTCTATGATCAATGGAAGGATAACTTTGTAATTTGACAGAGTCACTATTTCTATTTCTCATATTATGGTGATTAATTCTGTAGATGAAAATAATTTGGGAAAGAGCTTCAACATAGTGTTTTTAATCATCTCTTTAGTTAACCTAGTGTTTTTAATAATCTCTTTAGTTGTGCATGTCTTCTTCTCCATCTAATGGTTTTTTTCTTTCCCTTTTCTACTGTGTTTCAGGTTGGTGTATTGTCTGCTTGTAGTCATACTGGCTTGGTAGAAAAGGGCACAGAGTATTTTTATTCAATGGATCGGGATTATGGAATAACAGCAAACTCAAAACACTATACATGTATGATTGATCTTCTTGGTCGAGCTGGGCGTCTGGACGAGGCCCAGAATTTAATGAGAAATATGCCTTTCGAACCAGATGCTGCTACATGGGGTGCTCTACTTGGAGCAAGCAGGATTCATGGCCATACTGAATTAGGTGAAAAGGCTGCTAAGATTATTTTTGAGATGGAACCTGATAATTCAGGAATGTATGTTCTTCTCTCAAATATGTATGCAGCTTCAGGTAGATGGGGCGATGTTAGCAAGATGAGATTGAAAATGAGAGATAGCCATGTTAGGAAAGTACCTGGGTATAGTTGGCTTGAAGCACAGAATAAGATTCATACATTTTCAGCTGGGGACCACTTCCACCCAGACAAGGATAGAATATATGCCTTTTTAGAGGAGTTGAATTTGAAAATGAAGCTGGACGGGTATGTTTCTTCTACAAATATGGTTCTACATGACGTGGAAGAGGAGGAGAAGGAACATATGCTGAAGTATCACAGCGAGAAATTAGCCGTGGCATTTGGAATTCTTTCTATACCCGCTGGGAGACCAATCCGTGTGATGAAGAACTTGCGGATATGTGAAGACTGTCACAATGCCATCAAACACATATCCAAGATTGAGGGAAGGTTGATAATCTTGAGGGATTCTCATCGCTTTCACCACTTCAGTGGTGGTTCGTGTTCGTGTGGAGATTACTGGTGAGATAGAAGTGATTTATAAGATGGAAAAGCTCCATTGGGGCATTGCAACTCTATGCCCTGAACTTGGTAAACCCTGCAGATTGGTAAACTATTATATTCAATTTGTGAAGCTGGACGAGTATGTTTCTTTACAAAATTGGTTCTATATGATGTGGAAGAGGAGAAGGAACATGTGCTGCAATATCCAGCAAGAAATTAGCCTTGGATGAGTTCCTCAAAAAAAAAAAAAAAAAAATATTCATTCGATACAAGCTGAGAGACCAATCAGCATGATGAAAAACTTGCAGGTGTGTGGAGACTGTCACAAGGCCATCAAACACATATCCAAGATTGAGGGAAGTTTGATAGTCTTGAGAGATTCTCATCGGTTTCACTACTTTAGTGGTGGTCCATGTTCACGTGGAGATTGGGTTGCAGGAGAATAATAATAATAAAGTTGATTTATTATTTATACTTCAGTTTTTCTTTTTTAATAAGGATTGGGGATTGAAAAGGAAATTCAGGAAGAGGGAACATAACAAAGAGGAAAGAGAAAGTCCCTAATTACTTATTTCTCTGTTTGCTTATTTGGGGGCAATTAGAGACTTTCTTTTCCCTATTTATTATTTTTTTTCTTTCTGAATTTTCTTTTCAATCTTCAATTTTTAGTTTCTGAAACTATTATACGCTGTCAGAACAATCTTAGTTCTACCCAATTTCAGATTGCTGATCAACTTTAGTGACTAAATGCTGGTTTGCAAAGTGAAGAAACTTTTTCTTTGTACTTGGGCTTCTGGTTTCTTCTCTTCAACAAACATTTTGAGGCAATAATAATATCGTGAGCATAATAATATACATGCCCCTCTTCACAAAACACGGCCATGATTAAGATGGCTATAGGTTGTATAATTTGCCATTCATAAATAATTAACTCTGTTTTTGTAGATATGCTCCAAATTTGTCTCTTGCGAATCTCTATATGCTGGAGCTGAAAAAAAAAAAAGCAAAAGGCCAATCCAGCAAAATTCTATGCCATTGCTATTGAAAAAGTCTGATTTGCTAATGGGATGGGGTAATGCCACCACGAGCATAGGAAATGTTAAAAATATTAATTAAATTATTAAATTAATTATTTTCTTTTGGCTTAAGTTTTTGAGATAATTTGTGATTTAAAATTTAAGTTCACACGTGAGGAAAAGTGTTAATTAAATTGTTAAATCAATTACTTCCTATCAACTTGCACTTTAGGGATAAACAATGATTTAATAGAGAATAGGAGAAGAGTTTTCTGCCATTGGAGATGATAATGCCTACATGGGTTTTTAAAATTGTTTTTTTTTTATTTTTAGTTTTTTTTTTTTTTTCCAAAAAAAAAAAAATTGAAGAGTTTTTCAATTTTATGAAGGGTATTTTTGTCCTTATGGGAGACTTTTACATTTTGTTGGTAGTTTAGGGGGAACATCGACACTTGGTAGTTTGGGAGAGACATTGAGAATGAGGTGGTAATATCTAAAACTCTTTACATCTTTTTTTACTTTAGTAAAATATTCTTTTTTAATTTTTTATTTATTCTTGGTAGATAAGAGAGAAAATGGAAATGAATACATAAGCTTAAAAAATTAACTAATTTTCACTTTTCGGCTCTTGATATTTAGAGAGCATATCTAACAAGAGTTAAATTTAAACTAGAGAAGAGAGCTCGTTAAATGGCTCTTTTTGTGAGTTTCTCAAATTTATAAAGAATAGCTAAATGTAAAAAGCTCAATAGGAATGCAATTTGTGGGCATTTCTTATAATAGATCAGTCTTAATGGACCATTTACTCTGCCAGTTGGTAGCAATCCTGTAAAGATGTTGAGCTTGGCTGTAACTTGTAAGGCAGTTAGGGAGTTGAGTAGAGTTGTATAAATACATTGAAGACAATCAATGAAGGTATGCAGAAAATATTGTCTTGAAATCCATCTTCTTCTCTCTACTTTCTTGAAGGCTGACTACCTCAAATTAAGTCAATTCCTTAGCTAATTCATTCACAAAATTTCATAATTACCACCAAATTCATCCTATCCATTTACAATCCCATCACTCAAAATAAAATCAGAAATTACTATTTAGCTCAATATAAAATATAATGTAGACACAAAGAAGAGCATATAAATCCGAATGTCCCTTAAACAAATAAAAGTATAAGCCGCTTAAAATACGTCATACCTGCTAGTGTAACGTGTGATAAATAGGTGTGAAATGTAGCATTCAATCATTCATCATTCTATAATAGGTGGATTGTAAAAAAAAAAACCACTCTGGTTTTCATGTAAATTGTACAAAAGCCCTGTCTTTCTCTAAAAGAGTAACCCCACTCCCCAAAAAAAAAAAAAAAAAAAAAAAGCATGCCCTTCTCTAATAAATTTTGGTTCCTCGGAACATCCAAAGCTAACAACAATTATGGCCACAGTTGCTAAATTACAAGGACAGACAGTAGTGGATCATGCATTGGTAGATAAAGATTGTATTGTCTTTGCTATATAAATCAATCAAGTATTGGCTACTCTTGTGATGATGAAGTCACCAATATCACCAACCATAGTGAAGTGGTTATTTTATGTAATTGAAATAGAAACAAAATACAGATTCCTTGCCGTTCATACCAAATCTTCTCCCTATTGTGTCACAGTACATGGTCAAACAAAATACATTGTTGTGGTTTCTTCAACTACAAGAGAACATCTCTTCCTATACTGTAGCAACACAATTATGATGCAATCCTAGTGTTAGCTTCTACCAGAAATAGCCTGAGGATCTTCAATGTTATGGACAAAGCACAAAACTACACCTTCTGAAATCTCTTTCCAAAATAGATTAGAAGCATGGATCAGGCATGTAGGTCTGCAACCTTTTGCGACAAGCCATCGATTGCCTCATCGTTGACTTCAGCAATTGGTTCCTCCTGCTGTTAAAAAGCCATGATGTAGTCATCACCAAAATGAGAGTTTTAAACAGAAGGGTAATGTGAAGCCATTTCAAATGTTTCAATATGATTCTCTAAAGGATAAGGAAGAAACCTCTGAAGGCTATGAACAACAGAGTAAACAGTTTAAATGCCAATTGGGGGGAAATGATTAGTTTAGTTTCCAAGAGACTTTTACCGTCCATACAAAATTAGTGGATCATTCCGCCTTTGGCGATTAATGGAGATCCATCATCAACTCCCATGCAAGGAAATATGACATAAACAAACAGGAAAGTATGTTTAAAACAATGTTTACCTCTGAATTTTTCCTTTGCTTCACCACCACACACTTGGAAGCACTAATACTAGCACTCTTTAACAGACTACGAGCACTGTAGTTTGGCTTGCTATGTCCATTTTGTGAATATATATTACCATTTTCCAAATTCTCAGATTGCTGTGACCCTGGAGGACTTTCAAGACCCGAAGCAACAGAACGCCTTTCAAATTCATTTTGTTCATCAGCAGTCTCTTCCTTGGATGCACAAACCCGCTCTCTGGCAAAAGGATAAAACATAGAATGAGCCATCAAACATGTTAACCAGACTTCCTTTTCTTTTCTTTTGGTCACTGGGGCTTAGCAGCCAAAAAATATCGATTGACTCATTACTAGCCGAATCAAAATGCATAAAATTGTTCAATTTACATTAAAATGAATTAAGGATTTTCAAAGAGAACCGAACAAAATGACACAAAAAGGGAAGTGTTCTCCAGTCAAAAAGAGATTGAAATGGGTCTCTCTCAGAGATGGACAGAGAATAGACAGTAGGGCTGAAATAAGAATCAGCAGGCTTGATTTTGCAGCTTTAGGAACATCACGAAGTAAAAATTGGGAACATGCCATCTTTCAGTTGACCATATACCTGGGTAAGGAAGCATGCTGCCTTTGGAGTGGAGTGCTTCTTTCACCTTTACCATAATGCTCCTCAAGATGTGCAAACTGTCGTTTGAATCGATCTACACCACTAAATTGCATAAATACTGGTTACTGACTGATAATCATATCATAAAACATATTTAAATAGAAATTAATGTTCTTGCATTTAACTTGATTTGCTGACTTGCAATCTAAAATCCACATGCTAATAAATAGTCTAAAGGTTCCCAAATTTATGAGAGCCTAAGTAGCAGAAGAATTCAAAATTTCCAGCTGCAAAAGTTCAATATTTCTTCCAATCAGCAGCAAGACAAGAATAATAATGATTTCCACTAAGAAGAGAAAAATCAATATTTAAACCACCAGTGCCATGACTCAGTTTATGCAAGTTAAGAGGGGTATGGGTCCTTCCATTTTTTAACTTCATAAAAAATTCACACACAAGGAACATTATGTGTAGCCCCAAAAAAAAAAGATAATTTATATAAAAATTAAAACAAGGAAACATGTTTCTGGTAATGCTAATGGAATTAAAGTATTAGAAAAAAGTCCACATGCTCCCTTCAAACTACCACCCAATTGACAATGTCCTGTCCAAACTTTTAATTGGAACAATGTCCCCCCAAGGCCAATAAAAAGACAAAAATGACCCTAAATGTTTTTCAATAAGACAAAAATACGCCAATAAATTCTAAACAAAAAACAAACAATTAATTAATTTCTTTTCTTTAAGAACGAAAGGAAAAAAAAATTTTTAATTTCCACACCGTAGTTTTTTATTTTTTATTTTTTTTAAAAAAAAAATTATATTTTATTAAGGGTATTTTCGTTATTAGGGAGTCATTGACAATTTTTTGTAGTTTGAAGGGAGATATTGTCTCAATTGAAAGTTTAGGAGAGCATTGTCAGTTGGGTGATAGTTTGAGAGAGAGGGGGGGGTATTATGCATATGGACTTTACACAACATATTAAGAAACTAATTTCATAAAAAGGATGTCCTGAATCATGTGGTTGAGCCAAAACCAAAGAAAAAAGATTGTAAATAGAGGGCCAATCAAATCATTTCAATAGTGCCTTTTTTCCTGTATTTGAAAACCAATCAGTCAAAAACAAACCAAAAGCAATCTATCAAGTTAAATAGGCCACAGATTTCAAATAATCACAGTTTGAAAGCGTTTTCGCACTATCCCTCTGATTAGGTCCATGACTGTATAACCTTAAATTCCATTTCTGGAACACCTTTTTTAATCAAGCTAAACATACATTCACTGGGTCAAAAAATGCAATCCCTCATTAGGTACACATCCAAAAATAGCTGGAGTAGTGGTCCAACAGATGCAGTAAAATGCCGAGTAAGATTTTTGGGAGATCTGCGTAAGAGTTTAGAATACTAATGATTATAAATGAGGAAGTGTTCAGATTGATAACCAAAAACTACCAATAACTGAATATTTGTCTAAAATTTGCTTAATGAAGCATGTGGCAACAATCAAGAGGATGTTGCCCATAAATTTAGAGCAGATTAAACAACATAAAAGTGATAATAAAATATCATAGAAAGTCTTGATAAGGAATTCCCATGACCAGCTATTCTTTATGGAAAAACATGATAGCATAGGACAACATGATATAAGGACATAGGAAATCAATATTTTGATAACGCTACAAGGCAAGACAAAGAAAGGACTAAACCATAACTAAATTCCATGATCCATCAATTAGGACAACCCTTCAACAGCTGAAGAAACTTATAACGAGTACCTAAATTTGAAAGCACACAAACTACACGCATGCAGAGAAAAATCTTTTTAGAAATTATGATTACACAATCCAAGTCATCCTAAAACTATTATGGAAAAGAATGATTTTTCATTCTATATCTTAGGTTTGAAACATTAAAAATTTAGAATTTAATTAGTCCACACAATGATGTTAATTTAGAACCTGACATTTCTCCAAGAAGTAAACAAATGCAGCATTAAGTTTATGTAAGAAGATGAATGAAATAGCTCTCCTTATGAGAATAGTAATAGCATCATCAACCCAAAGATAATAGACAATTCCCCAACCTTGGGTACATAAAGCTAGTCTGATCTCCACCTCGAAGATACTCCTGCAGCATCTGGGGATGATACTCTAAAATCTGTATGATTCAAACACAAAATTTAATATATCCATAATGAAAAATAGAAGCCATTATGCTATGCAAGCAAATTGTAAGGCTATACCTCTCTATAGATTAGCTCTCTAACATCATCTTTTGTCAATTTCCTCCTCTCAAACTCAAACTCGAGTTTTGATATAGCTTGAGTGGATGGTTCACGATCCACATTAGCCAAACCATTAAAGTAAGGATCAGCCAATGCCTGTAGGAATAAGCATGCGAGACATTAGGAAGTAGTATGATATCAAACATTTAGATAATGAAATTCTATTCATATCTATTTATTTCAAATGGAATCTTCGTTAATTCTTTGAGGTACTGTTTACAAGTTACCTCTTCAGCTGTAGGACGATCTTTAGGATCAAATGCAAGTAAGCGTTCTAGTAAGCGAAGAGCCAACGGATCTGCATTAGGGAACTTTTGTGGTAAAGGAACTGGTTGTTTTCTCCGCATGCTAAGAAGATACCTTCTAGCCTTTTCATTCCGAATCTGCAAGTATGATGGTAAAGTAATCAGTTAAAAAGAAGAAAAAAAAAGAAAATGGAAAACCTAGAAGGAAGCCCGAAAACAATTTAGTGTAAAAGGTAATGCGAGCATTTTTTTTTTTTTGTTTCTTTTGCTCACAAGGTGTACAGAGCTATTTGAGTAGAAGATGCTTTGTTGTAAGAATTTCAAGAACGATAGATATTAAGGAACAACTTTCTTACAGTTTATTATTTGTCTTGGATAATGAAAGATTAAAGCAGCAGTAACTAGAATGAGACAACTAACCCTTGCAGTAGATTCAGAAGCAGGCGTTCCAAGCAAATCAGTCATGAGATCTAATTGGTGTACCACATTTTTTCCAGGAAACAACGGTTTTCCTGTAAGCATTTCTGCAAATATGCATCCTATGCTCCAAATATCAATTGCAGGGGTGTACTGCAAAACAAAAAAAGGTCATAGAAACTAAACTTAGTGCAATAATCACAATTTGAACACAAATTTTACAAATCAAACATATGAAAGCTTACATAGTAACCTGCTTATGCAGCAAATAGAAAAGAATGAAAAATTTGAATATATTGAATTGAAAAGCGTTGTGAATTTCCAAGAGTGACTATAGTTTAAAATGAAAAGTAACCTACAATCCATTCAATGCTGGGCAAACAAATTTATAAATACTACCATTCAGTTTATTCAGGGTGCGTCCAAAACCAGCACAGAATCTTGGGTCAAGTACCAAAAAAAGACATGATAAAAATGCTCACTGTTTGAAAGTCCATCATTGGTGAAGATATGGGTGTAAAAATAGGCCTTCTGATCATTCCTAGTAGTTAATCGCAGGGTTGGGCTGAAGTAGCAGATAGTATAATATATAGCCTCTCAAAAATAATGAATGATTAAAGAACCTTATCAAAATTTGATGCGTACAAAAGAAATTCAGAGACAATACTAATTTAAGAAACTACTGAATGAACCTTAAGCAATCTTTTTAACAGCATCCAAATTCAGGAAACAAATCAAATTCGACAGGGCCTAAGGTTATGCTACCATTAGGCAGTCTAAGTGCAGCAAGTATTCAATCTCCAGTAAGTAAAATCCGCTTAAAATGAATCGTGTGTCTCCATAGAATGTAATAAAATACGATGAAACTAATATGGAATCAAAATGTATGAAGCATTCACCAAGGAATGACAAACTAAACTTTTGTAGAAGACACTTTTCACTTTATATTGACATGCTAACTGTCATATTCCACTTCAAATACCAAAATATTAAAATAGCAATTGGATAAAGGAATTGATAAATAGTAGATATAGGAAGTTTTAGCATATATACCTATAATACCCAAGAAAATAAGAACTAGAGAAAATAAGAGTAACAAGTTAAAAGTTAGAAAATTTCAAAAAATAGGCTTTTTGTTCAAACAAGAGTACTTCATTCGAACAAAATTGCTTGTCATGTGTGTTTATGCCACGCCAACATGCCACGTCAGCAACACCATGTCCGATGCTATGTCATGACATATGTCAGTTCAGATGCCACATCAGCATGTCACACCCAATACCATGTCACACCACGTGTCACGTCCAATGCCACATGTAGGTCAAAAGCTGCATTGAATGCTACATGTAACACTCTGGAGAACTTCTTAATGGCTAAGAAATAATCTCGTTCAAACGAGACAAGGTTCATTCAAATAAACACTTGTCAAACATAAAATAAAGTTGAGTTGGAACTCGCAGCTCGCATGGCTGCCATGTTATGTTTGAAGGAGATTGATCTCGTTCGAACAAGCCCAAAAAAATTGTCTATACATACAAGAGCTCAGAAGGTGAAATTTCAAAAATCCTCCTTCCCTTGTCTTCTAACTTCCAGAAAATAGTGGTTATTGTGAGAGAAAGAAAGAAGTTTAAAGGAAGGATCTGAGAAGAAGAAAGGCTTGGAGAAACTCCAAGAGGTAAGGTTCTACCCAATTTTCTTTGACTTATAAATAAGTTGTATTAAATGTTGATTAGGTTAGCACATTAGAGGTTATAATGCTGGAATTATTAAACAGTAAATAAAGCGGGAAATTTAGGGTTTTGATTCAAATGAATAAATTTTGATGGTGCATTGGGTATTTTGGGATGCATATTTGGTTACTTATGGTCATATGATATGGAAGGAGAGATTGGTGAATGAGAAAATTGGTTTCCAGATGATTTTTACGTTGAAAATTTCAAGCCAAAAATTCTCGATCGAACAAGATGAATCTCGTTCAAACGAAGCAATCTAGAACTGAAAATTAGGGTTTTCTAGAGAAAGGAGGCTGTTTAAGGTTTCGGTGACATGTTAGGCTTTCCAAAGAAAGCTTTATGCATTGTTAGCGTTATGATTATATATGATTGATTTTTATACATTTGTAAGTGCACAATGATTTGAAAAGATCAGTATGTAGATGTGCTGGAAAGTTTTGAAAAATAGAAAGGTCTCTCTCATTTTCTGATGTCCAGGAAAAAGGATATTTACAATAATAAAAGAGAGGAATTTTAAAAAGGAGCTCTAGTATACACATACATAGCATGTTGATTGTATTTAGTTACTAAACTGTGGACTCATAGTTCCACCTATAAAATGTCAAATTTTACAGCTATAGAGGAGAGGGACTTTGGGGTGCTTGACAACAACCTGAATTGCTACCTATAGAGTTTGAGGCAGACTTAGTATTTTGGTGATCCAAACAAAGCATTAACCAAGGACTGATCAGGTTTGGGTTTAGTTAGCAATGGCATCTTTTGGTTGTATAGAAAGTATGAACAATGTGAATGTAATAGTAGGTTGTACATATGGAACAGAGTTGTACGAGATATGTGAATAAATATAATTATGGTTTTAGTTAAAGCTCTGGTATTATTCTTACAGTTGCAGTTCAATTAATCTTCTGTTGCAATGTCAAGTCATAGTAGTAGCGTTTCATGGATTCTGCAGATGTATAAAAAAAATAAAATAAAATAAAAAATAAAAATAAAAAGGAATTTTTCTAATAGTGAAATACATAGAGAACAAGATTAGCCTAGAGTTCACAACCAAGGTGAATAATATATATATATATATATATGCATGTGACAGAAGAGCAATAACATGCACTAAACATTGCCAATAAATCTCAGGAAAAGTTAACTATAAAAACAACGGGGAAAAATAGAAGTACAGTATGCAGAAACATATGTAATATAACCAGTTTCTAATGATAAAAATCATATATTTCATATAGCTCCATCAAACAGAGCAATTGGCAATAATATAAAAACCAGCTTACTTTTGAGAAAAAAGAGCCACAGAGTTCAGGAGCGCGATACCATCGAGTTGCAACATAATCCTTCAATAGCAGTAAATAGGTTAGAAAGCAGTGGTTGGATTCTGGCAACTAGAAATTAAATAAACTAAATTTATTTAAAATATAAATAAATAAATTTTAAAAATAAAAAAAATAAAAAAAAACAGAGCTAGTAAGGAATGCAGTGAAATGGTAGGCAAGACAGAATAGCTTACGGTCCAGAAAATTGCTGATGGGGCATCATTGAAAGATACACGAGCAAGCCCAAAATCACATATCTTTAATTTGCAGTCAGCATTAGCAAGAATGTTTTTTGGCTTTAAATCTCTATGAAATACATTTGCTGCAAGTAACTCAGGGAAATTAATTAATTATCATTAAATCCATAAAAGCCATAGGAATTACTGAAAAGAACCAACCTGTATGTATATACTTCAGACCACGAAGAAGCTGGTACAGGAAAAACTGATGATGCTCAGGAGTAAGGTCATCATTTGCCTTAATTACTTGGTGAAGATCAGATTCCATTAACTCAAAAACAACATATATATCTCTAAATTCCCTCCGTGAAGGAGGAAGCATAATATGCTTTATTTCCACAATATCCGGATGACGAAGCAACCGAAGGAGCTTAATTTCTCTCAGGATCCTTGTGGCATCAGAAACATGTTCAAAAACATCATTAATTTTCTTGATTGCAACCTTTTCTCCTGTATGGGTGTCAATTGCAGAGCCAACAACACCATAACTTCCTTTCCCGACAACTTCTTGAATTTGGTATCGGCTAGCCTCTCCATACTCTGTGAAGAATTCTGTTTCTAACCCACCCTGTAGAAGGAATAGCAGTTCTTATTTATGAATAAATGAAACATGGTACAGGAAGAAAAGAAACAAACAAACAAACAAACACAAAAACAAACACAAAAACAAAAACAAAACAAAACAAAACAAAAAAAAGAACATAATTGTTTGTCTTTGGTGCAGTAGCAAATAATAAGTTCAACAAAGAGCCATAAGTAGGGGACAGGAACTGATGGGATAAAACTATTCGTCAATAACTAGATCCAATAAATGGATCTTTAAACTTACATTACTTTGAAAGTAATACCTGTTTCTTAGTTTTATAGAAAATGTAACAATGCTTCAATCATAGAGCATCTAACAATTGTGATCATGTGGACAAACATCTATTCCAATAGCATGGAAGTCTATCCTGTCCAAGATTTTACTCAGTATGTAATAGGGTAGCCAGTCAAGAATTCAAATAAGAACGGTTAAAAATGCAGAGGAACCTAATTAGGGACAAATTGCAGGAAATTGAAAGATGCTCGATGCTCGATGCACTACTTATCCAAGACTTAAATTTATCTTAAAAAGCATTTATCTTTAAATGATGATAGATAGCAAGAGATCAAAGGGAAGCATCACACATTTGAAAAATTCAGTCGCTCAACATTAACCGGAGAACTACTACTAACATCCCACCGCTTGGCAGCTGAGAAAACAAAGGAAACTTACGAAAACGAGTTTGAAACCTTTGTTTTCTGATATTTGTTTCCCAGAAATAGAACATTCAATACAATTACGTCCTACATTAGGCTTCACTGGAATGTCCCTATCCAGTTCAAATCATTTTGCAATTCAAAACATGATTTACTTGTACATTTTCCCATCAAACAAACGGAATCCAAGAAAAGAACAATCTTTTACCAATTAACTCCTGCTGATTGAATTCGAATTATCCTTTACCAATCCAATATCTTCCTTTATATTAAATGTTTTAAGCATCCAAAAGAACAAAATTATATTAGTAATAATAATAACAAACTGAAAGACAAAGGCCATTTTAACAGCGACACAAAATACCATTAGGATAACAGAAAAAAACCAAAAAAAAAACAAAAGTCAAATCAAACAAACAACCAAATCAGATAAACACCCAGAAAAATAAACCCAAAATTAAACCAAATGGCGAAGAGATCTCCGCTAAAAATCAAAAACCCAGATCTCCAAAAAGAGAGGGAAAAAAAAAGGAAAGAGGAAAGAAACCTTCTTTTGGGAATCCATGGTGCCAGATATGAAGTGGGTGTTCCGTTTGGGAACCTTTATGAGCTTCAAGACAGAGATATCAAACTCCCCCTCTTCTTCTTTCTCTTCTTCTTGCTCTTCTTCTTTTAGCTCCTTGCGCTTACGAATTCCCGACGACTGGGCGCGAAGCTCGCTCACAGATGCAACGTGGCCACAAGTCTCATCAGTGACATGGGTACTTTTACTTTGTCTCCGATTGTGATTATTATTGGAATTGTTAGAATTATTATTAACAATAATAATACTGGTATTAGTATTAGTAGTAGCGCGACGTTGGAACCAGCGACGAACCCCGTCCACCAGTGTTCCACTCCCCATATACTCTCAGCGACTTTGTTTCGCAGCCACTCGACTTCTTCAGCATTGCCCGCTCTCTGTCTCTCCCCCGATTCTTATCTATCTCTCTATTATTTCGCAGATTTTGCCATCTAGTATTGTCCCTCTGGCGCTGCTGGCCGATGCGCGCGATGAGTGCGGAGGCAGAGAGACTTGCCCGCTTGCTTTTCGGAGATGGGCCGTGAATAATGCAAATGCTGCTAATGATGCTCTGCTCCAACGAGACAGAACATGTCCATTTTATAATCTGTGTCTTTTTGTCATTTGACAAGCATTTGGGATTGAACATGATACATACCTATTTTAATTAATTATAATAACAACTATATTTTAAAAAACATCTTATTATTATTATTATTACAACTACCAAGCCTACACCCTTCCCCCTTAATCTCAGGGAGTGTGAATTATTGACTTAATATTGTCTATTAACATCCACAAATATTAAAGTATGTATTGTGTTAAAAAATCATATATGAGCAACAAAGTCAACGTGACAGTTCCATGAATTTTTTTTATTTTCGTTTGAAAGATAAACTTGTATTATATATGAAAACAAAAAAAACAAAAAAAAAACAAAAAAACAAAAAAAAAAAAAAATTGGTAAGCATATTACTCTCTAAAGTAAGAGTTTTTTTTAAAAAAAAAAATTGAGTTACAAGAACTTTCTTCAACTCAGTCTATAAAAATGATATGTGTCCCTTTTTTTAATAACATGTGAGATGCACATAAATTTTTAATATTATTTATTTCAATTTTATCTCTGCTATTAAAAAAACATATGCACCTCATATCATTAAATAACACATATTATTTTTATAGACTGAATTAGAGGAGTTCCTCCAACTCGATTGGAAGAAAACTCTCTCCAAACTTGACACTTGATTTGTAATTACTTCACTAAATTTAAAAAAAAAAAATACAATTGACTCTTTACACTACTCAATATTTTTAGTTTGCTGTTTGCCCCTCCATTAACATTTTTTGTTAACTTGGACGTTGATCTACACGTGACATATTTTGACACATATAGGCCATTATACTTTGCATTGGATCTAACGGTTTGGGATGGGTTTTTCTTTTCTTTCTTTTTTTTTATGTTCTGATGCCACACAGCCGCGTAAAATGCCATCCACGTGTACCAGTTAAGATGATATAAGAACCTTGTCATCTTGAACAAATCACTAGTAGATGACACTTTGGGAGGGGTGTACAAGCGAATGGTTATTAACCGCCTAATAACCGCTAACCGCATAACTATATAACTGCTTCTATAGGTGATTTGTGGTAAGCGATTTTTGGTGCAGGTGGGAGGCGATTAATAACCGCTTACCCTTATATATATTATATATAAAAATAATAACGTACAAAACGACGTTGTTTCGATGCTTTTGATCTAGGGTTTTCATTTTGAGTTTAATGAAATTGATCTTTATTCATAAAGATAATAATAATAATCTTGAGCTTTGTTACATTTTGAAGCCTTCTAATTATTTTTAAAAAGCCCAAAATCATTTAAAATAAGCCATAAAAAGAGGTTCAATAAATGTTCAAAACACCAAAATAGGCTTAAAATGCCCATTCTAAAAAGCAGTTATGAGTTTCAATAACTGCTATTTGGTGGTTACTTTAAAATCAATAATTGCCTAAGACAGAACAGCTATAAGCCTACAAGTGCAAAAATTTGATAACCGCCTAAAGCGGTTGCAGTTGGCAGTTAAAGACAATAACCATTAACCGTAACTACTTGTACACCCCTACACTTTGAGCAGTTAGGACATGGAGGGAGTTCTAGTTGTGACAGAGAAAGACACTATCAATTCTAGTACAAATAGTCACGGTCGCCATAGACAATCATGCACAATGGAGGAAGATTCCTCCATCACACAATTCTCGCACGAAAACAAGTAAAGCAACATCTGGACTTCTCGTGTCAACCTGTTATTTAAATGAGTAGCGTCAAGGTCGAAGAGTTTAACTCGTTTAGCTAAACGAGTCGTGTCAAGGTTGACCCTTAATGGGTTGGTGAGTCAAGCAAGTCAACCTGAACCTGACATGACAACCCGTTTTGCCAGCCTTATCGATCATAGGTTGGGAAGGAGCCTAAATGGCTCGAATGAGCGCAAACATGTTGGGTGGCGTCAAGTGACGTCATCTTAATGCTAACAAGGTGTGGGACCCCTACTGGGGCCAAGTACCCCAGCAGGCAGCAGGCACCAATCCTACCACTTGACTTAGCAAGATATGGGTCCCTCAATGCAGGATATGTATCCCCCATCAAGGGACCCGACGGTCCTATAAGACCAGATAGTATGAGAAAAGAGGGAGACTGAGAGGGGACAAAAGAAAAGAGAGGAATAAGAGAGAAGGAAGAAAAGGAGGATGGAAGGAAAATAAAAGAGGGAAGAAAGAAAAGAGAGATGAAGAAGGAAGAGAAAGGGAAGAGAGGAGGAGGAGGAGGATGAAGAAAGAGGGAAATGAGGAGTATGGGGCGACTATGCTCCAAGGGAGTTAAAATACATAGTTTTTGCAAAACAGCTGGGTGCAGGGGGGTTGAAAGGGGGCAAATGCCCCCTCTCCACCTCCAAAATTTTTTGTTACACCTGGTAGAATTTTCGTCGATACCTGGTTGCCCACCCTCAACCACCCATAAGGGGCATAGACATTATCAGCGAGAGCAAACAACATTCAGGGTTTCGTAGTTTGAAGTTCAAATTTTTACTGTTTGAATTTAATGTCTCTTACTTTACTTCATTTAGTTTTGAAATTAAAGGTTTTTCAATTACGTAACATGTTATTCATCAGCCTTCAATAGGCATGTTTAAATAATAATTAAAATAAACTTTTTTTTTTCTTTTTTTTTTTGAAACCATTCATTCATTCATATTATTGATGAAAACAAATCTTAACCAACGCGTTCAACTATAACAATATCGTTAACACACTAAGGGGCTTCCTCTATGCACTTCATCCATAAATGAGAGTGCATTATTTACTAGTCTATGAGCCACTCTATTCGCCTCCCTTCTCACATGATACACCCCCAACTATCAAAAAGAATTCAACACAATATGGGCATCGTCAATTAATTGGCCATAGTGACACCACTTGTTGTCATCCTTTCTTAATGCATGCACTATCTGTAATGCATATCCTTTCAATTCAACCTTATGCCACCCCATCTCTTTAGCAAAAACTAATGCCCTTAAAACAAGGATGGATTTTGCAACAACCAGATCAATAATATTACCTTATGGAGATTGTAAAGTGGCTAGCACCTCCCCCATAGAATCACGTATAATTACTTTTATGCCCATCTTTTGGAGATTGCAAAGTGGCCAGCACCTCCCCAATAAAATCACATATGAGAAATGCTACACTTACACCCATTTTTTAC
This sequence comes from Corylus avellana, assembly GCF_901000735.1. Classification (NCBI taxonomy): domain Eukaryota; kingdom Viridiplantae; phylum Streptophyta; class Magnoliopsida; order Fagales; family Betulaceae; genus Corylus; species Corylus avellana. The sequence goes on from NC_081546.1 coordinate 22,195,110, forward strand.
TCCCATCTTTTTACACCCTGATGTGGCACTGACGTGGCACTGCCACATCAAGAAAAAATGGTTACGAAATTGACTCATTTTTGCGTTGAAAAACGTGTCTTTATGGCATAGCAGACTGATGCGACTCATCTCTGAGATGGAAATAGCTGCATCTTGTATCAAAACTTCAACTGAACTATTTTTCAAAATAAAATGGTTTCTTCTTTGTTTGCGCTCAAGAGAGTCGTCCCACCAAAGAAATTAGATGTGAGAGAGCAGATATTGAAAAAGAACAAACAGATATCTGAGAAAGCTGCAAAACTTCAAAAGGAGGGAAGATCTAGATATTTGTGAAGTCAACGACCTTTCATTGAGTCATTGAGTACGCATATTCAATATGCGTACAGTATTGAATGTACGCATTCGTGATCTACCAACCATCGCTGGCAAGCCCAAATATTTGTCAAATTAGTGGGTAGGTTGTACACCAAAGATTGCAATTATTCTATGACGGTTGGCAACACTAGTATTTTTGCTGAAGAAGATGTATGTTTTCTCCTTATTCAAAAGTTGTCCCGATGCATGCTCATAGATTCCAAGCACATCTTGGAGCCGACCCCATTATGCTGTATTCGCCTTGCAAAAAAGAGAATATCATCTGCAAAAAATAAGCAGTTTAGTTTCACTCTCCCAAGCGCAATCGGAACCCCTATAAGTGCCTAATCTTGCTTCACCTTCTGCAACAATGCACTTAACGGCTCAGTACAAATGATAAATAAATAGGGAGAAATTGGATCTCATTGTCTTAATCCTTAGGTCGGTATAATTTTTCCTTGTGGCTCCCCATTGATCAAGATTGAATATGACATAGAACTAATGCATTATTTTATCACCAAGTTGATATAGTGCCTATTAAAACCCACCTTCCTCATCACCTCTTTCAAAAAACACTATTCAACCCGATCATATGCCTTACTCATCATATCCAACTTCAAAGCCATGTACCCGACTTTGTCCTTCAAATGAGTATTCATCGTATGAAAAGTCTCGTATGCCGCTATAATATTATTTGTAATCAGTCGACCAAAGATAAACACGCTTTGAGTTGGTGAGATAATCTACGGGATTTTTTTTTTTTTTTGAGTCGATTCCCTATGACTTTTGACCGCAATTTATACACCACATTGCACGAACTCATAGGAAAAAATATGTAACCTATGATGGATGTTTGACTTCTGGAATCAAAACAATATATGGGTTGTTGATTGCATCAATCGCCCTCCCCAAATTCAAACAACTAAGAACCGTAGCAAAGACCTCGTCACCAACAATAGACCAATGTTTTTCGCAAAAGCAAGCCGAAAAGCCATCAGGTCCAAGGGGTTTTGATGAAGACAACTATGATAATGCATAACTCACTTCCTTCGCAATAAACTCCTTTATCAATTGCTCATTCATATCAAGGGAGACCCATGTCTCCAAAGCTTCGACGCAAGCATCAACTCCCCTAGGGTTAGAAGTGGAGAAGAGTTGGTGGTAAAAATCAATGAACTTTCTACTAATATCATCGAGCGTTGTAAACAAACGACCCCCCTCATCTTCCACCTTACCTATATGATTTTTCTTCCTCCTCTAATTAGCGCAAATATTGAAGAATTTTGTATTTCGACCACCATTTTGAAACTAGTGCGCCTTTGTCCGTTGTTTCCACTTTATTTCTACTTTTTCTAGGATTTCATCAACCTCCATCTGTACATTTTTTAGTTTCTTGATCATCTCTGGATCTTCGCTCCCTTAGGCCTTTTCAACCCATTTTAATTTCTTTTTTACAGCAACCATCTTCTCCTTTCCTCCAATTTTACTACTCTATATCATTAGTTGTTGTTTGCATTCTGCCAATCCCTCTTTAATATTTTTTCTGCTTGTCTCTACTTCCTTTAGCTCTCCATGCAGTTTTGATTAAATTTGAACAAGCATCATTTACCATCCAGCTAGCTACAAATTTAAATAAAATTTTTTTGCTTCAGTAATTATTTAAACACAGTTTTTTCCGAATGATGATGTAACATGAACCCTGTGAATGTTGTGATGTCCGAAGGATCACCTAACTACAAAATAGTAAGAAAATGATCAAAGCTGCCGGTGTTTGCCGACGGGAAATAGCTCCGATGCCTAAATCAATCACTATGTTTAGGAGAATATATAAACTTTGAAGATTGTAAATGAGATGAAGAGAGTTGAGAATATCTGATTAAGGAAAGAGAGGTTACCAAAAACTGAAATGAGACCTCCTTTTATAGGCATCAGATAGTAGCTGCTTATCTGGCATAGTGGTCCTCCCGAGGATCAACGTGTCATATATTGTATTGATGAATAATAGGAGAATGCCACGTAAGCGAATAAAGCCTCCCAAGGATAATCGTCGGGAGTATATGCTAGACTCGGTAAACCGAGTCTTTGAACCGAATGCTACATACCGAACTTAAGTAGATATTAAATTACCAAACTTAAGTTCGGTAAGTAGGTGTAAGTAACTGAGCTTGTATTATGAGCCGAATGATTGTTTTGTTGGGTCTAGTATGGCTGATCCGTGATCCAACAGTAATCAGCGGACCCACTCCCAAAATTAATTGGTAGCAGGCAATGATCGAAACTCTTGGTTGCCAATATCCCAAACTTCTCGCACCACCGGTTGTTTGCAATCGTCGTATTTAGCCTCTCTTTTGTAAAATTGTGGTCGGTTCTATTGTTGCACCAAGTAAGTATTGAGCCTTTGAAACCCAAATCACTTAGTTGACAGCCATTTAGAACTTCATGAAAGAGGCTCATCTGCCACCTACTACATGAAAGGAAACGAATTCATAAGATTTAACCCTTGTGGCTTGCCAAAAAGAAGTCTAATTAGGAACAAAAGAAACCTATAAATCAATTTAGTAACTATTTTAGAGCATTCATATCAGCTTCATTTTCTATTTAATTTTTAGTTAAAAATTTCACCTTTTTATTTTATTTTAGTTACTAACTTTTCAAAAACATCAGGGGTAATTACCTTTTTCCCCATCAACTACAACGCATTGTCACTTTGCCCCAATGAACTTACAACCCTACTGCTTGACCCTATCAAACTACTATTTTGTGCCCAAAACCCCATTCTTTCAATCAAAGGCGTTGACTCAGACGGTCAACCCATCACGTGCGCCCCACATGCCATCTTGAAATTTTATATCCGATCATTTCTCCCTATCAACTACAACACATTGTCACTTTACCCCCATCAACTACAATGCATTGTCACTTTGCCCTCATCAACTTATAACCCTACTGTGGGCAAAAGTGTGATAAAAAATTTCAAGATGGCATGTGTGACGCACGTGACGGGTTGATCGTCTGAGTTAACGCCTTTGACTAACAGAAAGGGGATTTTTGGGCACAAAATGGTAGTTTGATAGGGTCGGGCAGTAGAGTTGTTAGTTCATAGGGCAAAGTTACAATGTATTGTAGTTGATGGGGAGGTAATTACCCCAAAAAATTATATATATAGCTTATCTAAAATCATTATATACTCTATTAAAATAATTTCTTAAATGATTTACTATTATTTTTTTAACAAAATCTTTATAATACAAAAGCTCTTATACTCCAAGTTGTGATAGCCGGGAGGTAAAAGTGAAATGGACAAGCAAAGAAAATGAAAGGATTGGCGAGTTAAGTAGACTGTCTTATACATGTGCCATTCTTCCTAGTGGTAACTCAAGTTCAAAATTCCCCATCCCAAAAAAAAAAAAAAATAATAATTAATTAATTTCAAAATTATTTTTACTTTGATTTAGATTTTGGAGAGAGTGAAAGGTCAATTTGTTACTCTCTTTTTCTATGCAAAAGTTGGGTGCGTGTTAATGTTCTCCATACATTTTTTTCCTTTTTTAACTTTTTAAATCTTTTCTCCAAATTCTAGAAGGGTTATGCAGTTGTTTTCTTTTTCTTCCACTAGTGCCTGGATAACTTTTCACTTGGAGTAGTTTTATAATAGTAATAATAATAATAAATCTTGTACTCTTCTACAAATGGATAAAGAATTCCTTTAAATTATGTTAGAAGAACTTATTTCAATTTCGTCTATAAAAATAATGTGTTTTTGAGCATATAAAAATCATATGCTTTTTTGGACAGAGTTTTCTTCTAACTTATCTATAAAAATGACATGTGCCATTTTTCATAACATATGAGAAACATGTTTTTTGAATAAAATTTTTTTCAACTTTGTTCTTATAATTAGAAAAAACATGTGTTTCTCACATACAAAAGACACATGTCATTTCTAATGACCAGTTTGGAAATACTTCTTCCAACCTAGTTTGGAGAAAAAATATGTCTGCTTTATTAATAGAAGGGATAAAGTAGAAAAATATTTTATAAAAAAATCATATGCTATTAAAAATATATTATTTTTATGAGAAATGCTAGGTACTCTTCTGGTGTACTCCTAGTCTTAGGTGTATATTATTTTCTAAAAACCAAGTGAGAAATAATGGTCACTTTCTTTTTTTTTCTTTTAAAAAACAGAAAAAAAAAAACTACTTAGGACCAAAAAAACACTAGAAAAAAATGAGGAAAACACCTAACATTCTCCTATTTTTATGGATGGAATTGGATGAACTTGTTCTTCCTCAATTTGAAAGAATTTTTTTCCCATAAAAAGTTATACAAGTGGAGCCTAATTAATAGGCGTGTCAAGGCGGTTACGGTTAGCGGTTATTACCAATAACCGCTAACCGTAACCGCCTTAACGGTTAGTAGATTTTACTAACCGCAACCGCTAACTGCCGGTTAACGGTTAGTGAAATAGATAATCGCCCGCTAACCGCTTTTTCAAAATTGAGCTTTTTTTTTGGGCCTTTTTGGGCTTTCTTTAGGGCTTTCCGGGCCTTTTTAGGCTTTTTTTTTTGGGTTTTTTGGGCCTTTTTTTTTTAGTGTCTTCTTGGGCCCAATTGCTATAAAAAGAGTCCATATTGAAAAATCAAAAATATTTGACCCAAAATTTACATTTACTTGTACTTTAAAAAAATTTCCTTAAATATTAAATCATAACCGGTTAACTTTTTTTTTAAAAAAAAAAATTCAGCACAACATATAAAAAAAAGTTCATAATTCAAACAACTGTCACAACATATAATGATAATACATTAATACTTAAATTGTGTTTATAAGTAACACATTGGTCATTGTTTAATCCAATGTCAATTACTTAATTTGATATTATACGGATCATATCATCATTGTACATTAATAATATGATTCACTTAAAGTCTTGAATAAAGTATTTGAATTGTCATTGAATCATATGATTAAGTATTTATATTATACATTTATATTATTCATATGCATATGTAGACTTATATAGACTTATAACATATATAGACTTATTCATATGCATATGTAGACTTATATAGATTTATAGTAATAATATATTAATACTCAAATTGAGATTTAATTATTTTTAAAAAAAATTGTGATTTAATGATCAAGTGATTATATGATATAATCATATAAATTATAGCAATAATATATTAATACTCAAATTGTGATTTAATTATTTTTTAAAAAAATTGTGATTTAATGATCAAGTGATTATGTTATATGTATAAATAGTTTTATAATTATAATTATAAAAATATATTATATAAAAAGGCGGAGCGGTTACAGTTAGTAAACCCAATAACCGCTAACCACTAACCGCTAGGCGGTTATAGCGGTTAGACGGTTAGCGGTTAATACGGTTAAGTGGTTAGCAGTTAGCGATTATAGCGGGTAGCGGGCGGTTTTTAACCGTCCGCATTGACACCCCTACTAATTAAGGTACTTGGGTTAGGATTTTAGAGCCTGTTTGGGATTGCATTTGAGAAATAGAGCTTTTAATTTAAAAAGAGTTTTTGGGCAAAAGCTTTATTTTTAAGCTTTTGTCAAAAGTGCGTTTTGGTAATTTTTAGGTTTTTTTAACCCTTAAAAGCACTTTTAATTTTTTTACCAAACAAATATTTTTTTTTTTAAACAAACTTTTTAAATGTTAAAAGTATTTTTAAGCAACTCAAACACAATTCCAATTAGGCTATTAATATATCTAAGAGTTTGAACTTTTTGCAGCCACATGGTTCCTTCTCTCTACTTTTTCTTTCCATTTTGTGGTGCAAATTTTGAGATTCTGGAAAGGACTACAAAGCCAGAAATGGTCATGGTTTTACAAATTTATGAATTTTTAAAAAGAATTCGTTGCATGTTGACTCTTCCAAAAGCAACTCTAGAAGTTGCTTGTGTGTACTACCACTAGTCAAATGAGATATACCTTTTATAAGCATGCCAACAATTTCCAAAAATAAAAAATAAAAATCGAGAGCCATAACTTTTATTAGAATATATTGAGAATATATTTTGAATATGTTCTGGTATTTATATTATTGACTTATATTTTTTTTAAGTATATTATGAATATTTTTTAACAACTTTTATTATAATTTTATGAGTAATGCTATAAATTATTATTTCATAATGCTAATGTGATAATTTTAACTGAGAGCATTCTTTGTAACTTTTTATTTCTAACTTTTCTTTAAAAGTTAGAGAAAACTCACAATACAACCATTATTAAGCTCTTTTTTCTTTCTCTATTTTAGTTTTTGTTAGAAACCCTTTCCAAGTTTTGGGAGCCAAAACGTCTAGGTAATTCAATCGACTGGGACCGCGCTTAATGAAGCGAAAGTTACTAATTCGAATCCCCCTCTTTCTCTTGTGCAGACATGTCAAAAAAAAAAAAAAAGGTTTGAAAAGCTCACTAGGAGGATAATAATTAATAAGATTAAAAAGTAGTATATACCATTACTCTAATTCTCTTATAAACCAGGGTGTTAGTTTATACTTAATGAAAGAGTGTTGCTACAGGCGCTATAATTTTTCATATAATTTTTTTAGAAACTGTGTGGTGGTTAATACTTGGTAAAATGATTAAGCAAACAATTTAATTTGTTAAATTAATTTATTGGTGGTTGACACGCCAATCTTGCACTCTTAATCATTTTATTAAAAAAAAAAAAATTGTTTAGAGTACTACAATTTACATATAAATTGATGTGACAATCCATAAATTCATGAAATGATAAACTTTTATTACAAAGTTTATTTATAAACTAATATGATAGTTTATAATTGGTAAAATAATTAAGAGAATATGATTGACATCTCAATTTTTTTTAAAAAAATAAAAGAAAATTAAGTTGAGAAATTAAATTTTTTTTTAATCATTTCACTAATTATAAATTGCTGCCTCAATTTGTAAATGCTTTGGTGGCAAAAGTTATGTTACCTCTAAAACACTCCTAATTAAATTGGTAAGCCAATTTTTCTTTTTGCTTAATGATTTAATTAATTATAAACTGTCATGTCTGTTTATAGACATATTTGTAGTAAAAAGTATAATAGTCGTAACAATTAAAAAAAGAAAAAGGTAGTGTAATAGCCCTAACAAAGCTGTTCCCTAGATTACAGTGTAAATGGGGCATCTAATTCTCTTAAGGTATTTCATTGGACTAATTAATGGCTTATAAATTATAATATAATCAAATATTTTTCAAAAGGTTTTAGTAGCTATGGATAAGTATGATCATATGGAGTTGAATGGTCAAAATAATGCTCAAATCCTCCACTAGCTTGATGCCTATTGTCTTCCCCTCATCTTCCCTCCTTTTTATCTGTTGTCTGATAGAGAGGGGGGATAATTATCTAAAACCCCATTGCCTAATTATAACATTTGTTTTTATTATTATGCTTTTTAATTATTTTAAAGTCTAAGATGTTTTTATAAAAAAAAAATACTTTTATTTTTATGTCTTAGCATAACACTTTTTTTTTAAAAAAACTAAAAAGTAAAAAAATATTCTTTGAATTTTTTTGATTATTTTGTTTTTGAAGTAAATGTTAATACTATTTTTTATTATTATTATTATTTTGTTAAAAAGCAAGAAGCATCCCTAATTGATTAAATAAAAGTAAGAAGGCAAATACAAACACTATATATTAATTATATATAAAAAAGACAGGTAAAGACCACGTCATCAAAAGAGGGTGCTCATCCTCAGCGGTTCGATTTGACCCCATCCCAATCATCATCATATGGCAGTAAAGCACACCACCGTTCCCCATTTTCTCCCCACAACCCTTCCCAATTCCCCATTCACAGTCCCACCTCAGCACCCACTCCGCTCTGTCGTCTCTATCTCTCTCTCTCTCTCTCTCTAAATCTATGGACCCGGTTCTGGCGGCGACGTTTCCTCAGCCGCACATGCTCGCCTCCACCACCGCCGCCACCACCACCACCGCCACACCCATCCCCCCAACCGCCGTCACTGAAGCTGACAACCACATACCTCACCAAACAAACCACCCGCCTTACGCCGAGGTACCAATTACTACTCCCCCTTACATCTAACCATGATTCCTTTTCTAATTTCCTTTCTGTTTCTGTGTGGGTGGCAGATGATTTTCGCGGCGGTAACGGCTCTAAAGGAGAAGAACGGCTCCAGCAAGAGGGCCATAGCCAAGTACATAGAGCGAGTCTACTCGGGCCTCCCGCCCACCCACTCGGCCTTGTTGACTCACCACCTCAAGCGCTTGAAGAACGCCGGTCTTCTCGTCATGGTCAAGAAATCCTACAAGCTCCCTAGATCTGATGCGCCTTCTTCCGCTCCTCTTCCTGGGCCGGGCCGGGGCAGGGGACGTCCTCCCAAGCCCAAGCCCACTCCCACTCCCAATCTGGAGCCCAATGCCCAGCCGGTTCTCGTCGCTCTTGGGCTTGTTGATGAGCCCAATGCGCAGCCGGTGGTGGCCAAGAGGGGCCCGGGTCGTCCGCGGAAGAGCGGGCCGGTGGGGCAGGCGGGGCCCGCCAAGAGGGGCCGAGGGCGTCCACCTGGAGCCGTGGGAGTCAAGCCTAGGTTGACGAAGAGGACTCCGAAGCCCAAGTCAGTGACGGCTGTGATGGGCCCTCATGGGCTGAAGAGAGGCCGTGGGCGCCCTCCGAAGGCCCAGCTCCAGACCATGGTTATTCCTTTCGCTCCCAACAATTTCCCAGCTGTAGCGCCGGTAGCAGATCTGCCGAAGCCTAGGGGCCGGCCCAAGAAGGACGCGGCAGCTCCGGGGGCTGTTGTTGCTGATGTTGTTGGCGTCCCCCTGAAACCCAAGAAGTCCACCGGAAGGCCTGTCGGCCGGCCCAAAAAGGTAATCCCCTGTTCTCGACTAGGGTTTACTTCATCAAAACTAATGTTTGATATTTGGTCGCACAAATTACCCCATGAATAGTATTCGATTTGGGTTTGCTCTGGTAGTGTTTTCCTTTATTCTGACACTTCCGACAACTTTATTTATATCGAATTCTGATGATAAAGGAAAAAGCTTTTTCCTTATTGGGTTCTTTAAACTTGATTTATTTTGGGGGTGTATATGTTTCTTTTCCTTATTCTCTCTTGTTTCAACGCAAGTTGAAGTATTGGCTTTCAAAATCATTTTGGTACTTGCACCTTTACTTTCCTTTTAAAAAATCATGTCTTTCTTCTATATATTCAAATTATAATTTAAAATAAAAAAACGAAAAATCATATTTTTCTATATATTCAAATTATAATTTTTTAACGATAAATTTTTTTAACTTGGGTTAAACTATAAACCAAAGAAAAACGTTTTACTTTTACCTTGAATCAAATGGAACCTAATAAATGAAAAAAGATTGAATTTTAGACTAATTTAAGTATATAGAGAATGAATTTATGTCTTGAGTTGTTTACAGTAATTTTTTGGTTAGACTACTTTTCATTTTGTGAAGTTTATGCTTGGAATAAGACTTGATTTATTTATTTTTATATCTTCGTTTTATTTATTTATTTTCTGTTGAATTGCTTGTATTTAGTTTATTCTCACTTGGGCTTTTACCATTTTGAGGAAAAGAGTGCGGCATTTGCCATGCCTGCAGTACCAGAAATGCAACCGATTGCCTATGTAGATCTGAAGAGGAAACTTGAATATATTGTAAGTTAAAGTATTCTCGTTGGAGTGAGTCTATTTGGTAGACGAGAAATGTTAGGGTCGGTATTTTTTTTCATATTTTGTCAATCTCATTTTACAAATCATTCATTAGATTTGTGGATTTATGTAGACTACCCACATAAGTCGATGGTAAATTTTACAAATTTAATGATTGATTTATTGAATTTGTAAGAGAATATGGGTCAAATATGATAAATTTATTGACCCTTAGCATTTTTCTTTGGTAGACTGCTATACTTAAAAGATGATGTGGAAGGAAAATCAGTCATTGGATTGGTATTTGTTTAAAAAAAGGAAAATTTCACAAAACTCTCTTAAATTTTCATGCGTTTTGAAAGTACCCTGAAGTTTAAAAACTCTCAATTAAAGGTATCGAACTTTTAATTTTTTTCAATTACTATATTCCGTTAGAAGTTTCCGTTAAATCATCTCAAAATTTTCAAAATGTCCTAAATTTTTATTATAAAAAAATAAAATAAAAAATTGTAAAGATTTAAGCTTTTATTTTATTTTATTTTATAATAAAAGAACATCTTTGCAATTTATTTATTTATTTTTACTAAAGTATTTGTTTAAAAAAAGGGGGAAATTTTACAAAACTCTCATGAATTTTTATGCGTTTTGAAAGTACCCCGAAGTTTAAAAACTCTCAATTAAAGGTATCGAACTTTTAATTTATTTCAATTATTATATTCCGTTAGAATTTTCCGTTAAATCATCTCAAAATTTTCAAAATGTCCTAAATTTTTATTATAAAAAAATAAAATAAAAAATTGTAAAGATTTAAGCATTTATTTTATTTTATTTTTTAATATAAGAGCGTCTTTTTGCAATTTTTTTTTATTTTTTTATTTTATTTATTTATTTTTTTTATTAAAATGGGGTATTTTGGGCATTTTGACAAAAATTTAAGAAAATCCTAATGGAATGAAATAATTGAAAGAAATTGAAAGTTTAACATCCTTAATTGAGAATTTTTAAACTTACGAGTAGAAGTTTATGAGGGTTTTTGAAGTTTCCCCTTAAATAAAGAAATAAATACTGATTTTCATTATCACATCATCTTAGTTGTATATAATAGTCATATAGCAATTTACTAACTAGCATTACTCCTATCGTTGCTGCACTTTTATTTTAGTTTCTTATAGACTTGTGATTATGGTATTTCAATTTTATTTGCAGCAATCTAAAGTCAAGGAAGTTGTTGGTGTGCTGAAGCCCCAGATTACGAACGAAAGCGCAATCAGTGTAGTGGCAGCTATCGAAGAGTTAGAAGGGCTTGCATCAATGGACATTATTACTGCACCATTACAAGTTGAGCCCCAACAGCTGCAACAGCCCCAGCAGCTGCAACAGCCCCAGCAGCTGCAACATCCCCAACAACTGCAACAGCAGCCCCAACAACAGCCTTCGCCCCATTATTAGTAAGAATTCTGTGAAAATCATGACCTTGTTTGCGAGGATCAAGATTGAGCCTCATTGTGAGGATTCAATAAGCTGTCCCTTTTTTTTTTCTTTTAAGTGTTTTAACATAGAACAAGAGGGAAATGATCTGTAAAGGGAATAGGAAGTAGCAAAACTAATTTGTCATTGATGGTGAAGATGGACCATGTCCATTAATGTTGTTGTTTTTTAACTTCGGAATGACCATGACGCTCCCTTTCTTTCTTTTTGTTTTTTTGGTAGTTGTAAAATGGGCAGACATGCCCTTCTTCAATGCCTCTGCAAAATGTGTTCTGTTCTTTCAAGTGTTGTAACTTTATTTGGTCCCCCCAAAACAGAAAGTTTTAAGTCTCACAATTGTTTGTTCTAAGATTTGGCTATTATATGTTTATCCCCCCCACTCCCAAAAGAAGCATAATTGTGTTTGACTTGTAAAGTAATTAGTTTTTTTTTGCATGCTACCCAATTTATTGGTACATGACATAGTTTTCATCATGTTGCTTGAGGTTACTTGTTTCATAAGGAGTTGTACTTGAGCCATCATCTTCCAATTATGGAGTTTGACTTCATTATTATGAAGTATACCTGTATTTAGCCAAGTGCTTGAGAATTCATTTGGTTTGCACTTGTACTAGTTTTCTTCTGATTATGTTTTTTGACAATTTATTTATTTATTTTTTGAGAAATGTTAAAGGTTAATAAGTCTTCTATATTTAGCTCATTTTTTTTTTATAAATTCAATAGATTAATCATTAGATTTGTGGGGTATACCATTGATTTATGTGGGGTTCACATAAGTTCACAAATCTAATGATCAATTTGTACGATGAGTTGGGCAAAATATGGGAAAAATATTGACTCCTACCATTTCTCTTATTTTTTTTCCTTTTCCCTCCGGGAAAAAAAAAAATTAAAGCAGTCCTATGGTATTGCTAGTTTCAACTATAGGATGCAAATCTTTACTATTCAATCTCCTTCTCTCTATCAATGTTGCTCTTATTTTCCCATTGTAGAAGATAATCCAAGATTTCCATGACTAGAGATATTTTTTTGTCTAACAATGTTGTGGGGGTTTAAATGTGGATGGTTTTGATACCATGAATGCGAAATATGAAGCACTCTTGAGCAGGGAAAGTATGCTCTGAATTTAAGAAGTGGAATTAGTTGTATTTGGCATTGCCAGCAACTATTTCTCTTTTCCTAATTTCTTGTGGTCTACACTTTAATCCTCGTTCTTTTCCTCGAACATAAATTCAACAACATGATCTTAGCATGGATGCTTGTTTATTTAAGGAAAAAAAATTGCAAAATCAGTCCTTAGTCCTTCTGGTTATGCTAGTTTGCAATAAGTATCTTGTGGTATAAAATTTAGCTCGGAATTTACTGTGGTATGTAAAAATAACAAATGAGTTCATGCACGGCCGTTAAGTGCCATATCGGCTCGAATCAAATGTGGTTTCGGAAAGTTGTGAAACACTTAACTTCAATGTCAACATGTTTTGTTCTCTTACTTGATCAAAAAATCAAGGAATTCCCGAGTAAAATGGAGTAACCAATAGTAGCTCTTTTTCTATTTCTTTGAACAAATGGAGGAGCTCGTGTCTCATTCAAAGAAGATTTGTTCATGAGCTAGTATTGATGATCAAGATCAGTAGAGTTGATGTATATCTCTTGGCCAAAAAACTGTCGAACATCTTCAATCATATATATAAACTGCGGACCAGCAAGGAAAGGAAAGGGGCATGACCGTCTAGCGGTCCGCTATGTTTAATTTACGGAACTTTGTCTACCTTTAATGTTTTTTTTTTTTTTTTTTTTTGGCTATACCTATTACTTTGATGGGTCTGTCATTTATTTGATCTATTCTCAAACTTTTGAAGGATGACTGTCTCGTTTGTTTTTTATTTTCTTTGTATTTTTTTTTTTTTTTGACATATCCATACAAGAGGGAGGAAAGGGATTCGAACTATTGACATTCGCTTTATGAGGCGTGGTCCCTACCCGGTTGAGCTATTTCTTGAGAACCTTTTCTTTATAATTCTATTTTCCCCTTTTCCCGTATATATAAACTACGGGTCATGATATTAAGAACGCTGGCGTAGTCATGCACGCCATGCTTCTTTTTTTTTTTTTTCTTTAATAATTAAAATAATAAAATATTAAAATTTTATTATTTTAAAATAATAAATTAGCGTGATGTTTAGCATCACCTATAAACTACACATTGATGGAAGCGATGGAAGATGATGGGCTGGGCTTGGTTGAAGTATGAATGGACAGATGGGTCAAAATAAATGGGCTCTGAAGAGGACGGCTCAAAAGAAAAACAAAACTGCGACGCTGCAACGGAACACGAGCGTCGTCCAGATATTTGATTGTTGGTTAGAAGATGTGCTTGCTCTAACAAAGGTTTCAAACTCGTACTGAAACATGTGCATACTCGGAACGGAATCACCCAGTATCCACATGCATGTTTCAGTACGAGTTTGACCTATTCTTTTTCTTTTTCATCAAATGCAATTCATTTCATGATATATGCTTGTTTCCTAGATTGATTTTGTGGAGTCCTGCATGCGGTTCTTTTTTTTTTTATTATTTTTTATTTTTATTTTTTATAAATAATTTTTCTAATGATGTATATATGTGTTAAACTACCTGTTATTCGAAAAGTTTAAACATATAAGAAGAGGTAAATTTAATTATTTAATTATTAGTTTAATACTCATTCTCACATGTGGGCTCAAACTCCTTTTTAATAGGTGATGCCCAACACATGGAATGTTTAATTTAAATGAAGGTAATTTGACAGAGTCAAGGTTCGATCCCAATTCTCAAGACCTTTTGGCTCTGATACCATGTCAAAATTATCAGTTATCCTAAAAGTTTAACTGTCCATGAAGGAAGGAGATCAACTGTCCATTGTTTCAGTAACAATTCAACAATGCGCTCGAGTGTACTCACGAGAAAGCTCGAGCGCTAGCAACGACTAGCTAGTAATGGCTAGTTTACATCCCGAGTGGGCTCGAGCCCAGTCACTGAAGCTCTTGAGCATAGTCACCAGCTGCCATAAGCTTCCTACTCCTATTGCGCAACTCTTGTTTCTATCTTGTAATGCAAACAGGTAACTATTAAGCAATCTGTTTGCATTACACTACATCTCTTGTGGTTGACTGTAATTAATCTCCTATTGTATCAATGATTGTAGATAGCTACCTTATCACATCAATGCTTATTTTGTTAGCTTGATGTGATCAACTATACTTGTATCTCTTTTCTATTTAAGTTCAATAAGAAAGTAGAAGAAGGTATTCCACCCAAAAGCAAGTTTTTCTTTGCAATCTTACATGGTATTAGAGCTTACCACGTGACGAATGTGGCCACACTACTTACCCTGTGACAAGGATCAAGAAAAGCCTGCACGTGAGGGAGGGTGTTGAAAAATGATCTCACATTACTTGTGGACAAGATCTTGAACATGTTTATAAGGAATTGACAACCCTCTCTTATTGAACCGGTTTTATGAGATGAGTTAAGCTTACGAATTTCATCCGTATGGACTTTGATTTATGAGTAGTTGTTCCCTTGTATTTTTGAACTTAAATCTAGGCGTCACTTAAATGTTCGAGGAAAAAGTGCAACACTGCCTTCCATCACTGGTTAGACCTTGAATCATTATGTCATCTATAATATCCTACTGGTTAGACCTTGAATCATTGGTTCCTTTTGCAAATGGACACAATTGTCTATATTGCTTTGCTGCAGAGAGGATTAGGATGATATCAAATTTGGAGTGCACAACAAAGTTGACTTTTATGTTGTTTCCTTTGTTAAAGATGCACAAGTAGTTCATGAATTGAAGAGTTACTGCAAAGTGAACATCCAGAGATGATTTCTTAATTTTAGAAACAAAAATCGGGAAACATGCTTGTTATGCTCCAGAGCACCAATTATATTTAGTTTTCCATTTGGCTGTGGTGTAGATATACACGTCATGCTTGTCATGTGACTGGATGATTTTTTTTTTTTTTTTTTTGTGAGCATCATGCACATTGAGAAACATCTGGGAGTTGGCCGGAACTCACCATATGGCAGCATTGAGTTAATACTTTCTGTATCTAAAGGCTTAGCCAGTTGAGGAATATATGTATTTCTCATCACTCCTTGCGTACAAAGAGATTTGATGTCCCTGGAAAATAAAGTCTATAGATTTGATGGTTTGATATGCTTGCATATCTAATTTTGATCTCTAAAGATGTGCTTGTTCAGAGTGGAGTAGTTGCAACACTCAAAGTAACATCACATGGACGACAAGCCATTATGGGATTTAATAATGGAGATGGTTTATGTGTAAACTTTTACACCTTAATGCTGTGCAGGTTCCCTTTGAAAGCTGTGAAATTCATGCACACAGTTGCATTACGGACTGAAGCTACCATATCATGTGGTGAAATGCCACCTAATCTGGTTAAGCCTTCAAGGTTATTTAACATATAAATTTTCATGTATTTTGATGCTTCATCGAGTCTATCTGCATTGTAACACCCCCTCCCCC
Organism: Corylus avellana; assembly: GCF_901000735.1. Lineage (NCBI taxonomy): Eukaryota > Viridiplantae > Streptophyta > Magnoliopsida > Fagales > Betulaceae > Corylus > Corylus avellana. Next base: position 22,211,167 of record NC_081546.1, read on the forward strand.
TATTCTCCCCTTAATATCAATTTGAAAATAAGCTCTGAATATTGACTGGAAGTTTTTTGTTCTCTGTAGAACCATATGAGCAAGATATTTGCTTACCATGCAACCATAATGTCTAACACTCTTGGAACCTCAATTGTGTCTTCACCAGAACTGGTTTCATGGCTATCCTACTGAGCAACAGCAACTATCGACCTTTTGACACCATATGTGCTTTTACAAATGAGTAAGTTTCTTGTGCCCCCTGATCTTAAATTTCTCACTATGCAATGATGATGTTGTTTGCATGTGAGGTTATGAATCTTATGATACAATATTGCATATTGGGCTCCCATGCTGCAGGCGTACAGTTTGTATTCTCTTATATTTTTCTGTTGGCAAAAGTTTATTCTTGACAGAGTGAAAATACATTAGAGCTGTAAGTTTATTACTGACTGGATTAGCAAGTCATGAATGGGGTCTACTTTCTGTTCGGTGTGTTAACCAAGTGTTTGGATTGAAAAGGAATATGAATCCACCTAAAAAGGTAAAGTTTTTAACAAGAAAATTACTTGCACTCTTACTTTGGCAGTGGCTGAGATGTTCTGATCTGCTCAATTTTAGCTAAATGAAATCAGGATTAATGTATGTTGGATTTGTCAGTTCAACATGTTCATTTGTGTTTCTCTTTGAAACCCAAAAAGTTATCCTCATCGTTGGGTTTGTGATGCATCTGGCTTTCTGGGTCACAATTTCAACCTGGAAAGGATCCATATTTAGATAGGATATTGGGATTTGGGAGTAACGAATGATGTCAACCTTTTCAAATTGGAGGGCATTACTGTAGGAAAGGCAATTTAAGATTTTTTGCACTTCCAAACCCTGCTAAGTGAACCATCCTCGCTTTACTTCAGAAGTTGAAAATCAGAGTTAGTTGAATACTGTAAGCCATAGTGATGAATGGATGCCTTTCATAATGCAATCAATGTTCTTGCCATTGAGTACAAGCTTTCATATGACAGCTGAGAATTTATGGAAATAGGTTTTGTATGATCAAATATCTGTTTCTCTATGTTGGCTGGCTATCTTCGTCATGCATGATATACTTTATTGGTTTTCACATGCAGAAGCAAGGCATGGTGAAGGAAGGAGAAGAGTGGAAGATAGCCCATCTGGTGATTCCAATCCACTCATCACAATATTCAGGTCCAGAAAGTTCAGACGCAAAGTAAGATAAAGAGCCCACGTTATCATTTATTGAGTTACTTGCCCATGCACTGTTATCATTTAAAACTCTTCGAGCACTTAGATTCATTCTGGGGGCTTCCCTCAGATGGATTGGCCTAATTTTTGCTTGTGTTGTTATATATGCGTATTTCAAGGTTTCCATCTACTATTCTACTTCTCATTGATTTATCCCTTTCTTTTAATAGAATACTCAGCCTTTACATCAAAAAACTTTGAAGTTAATACTCTAAACACACTCATACAGAAAGTATACACCTAGACACATAGATTAGCACAAAATAAGAGTTAGGACATAGTGTTCTGATCCTTCCTCCTTAATTCCAAAACTTCTTCTCTTGGCTGCTTAGTGGCCGGGGGAGAGGAATGATTTAGACGTATTATTTTCGCATGGAAACTGTCACTATTTAAACGGTTCATGTACTGCTATTACAGTCGACCCATATTAGGTTGTTAATATGGATCATTAATTATCACACTCTGATGTGGATGGTATTTGAGGCGTTTGAACTGTGCATTTGAATCCAAGAATCCTAAAATTATAAGTGTTTTAAGCCCTTATTTTAAAGCCTCTATTATTTGTTTTTATTTTAATTATTATTTCCCCCATAATTGAGTATTTTTGTCTAAATTTATGATTTCCCATGAACTTAGAATTTTCTTTGGGTCATTATTAAAACTAGCTCATAACCCACGCATAGCACGGGATTCTCCATTATAATTTAATTTAAAAACTTAAATGTAGTTTCATCGTATTTTTAATTATAGGTTGTAAAAAAAAAATAAAAAAAGAAAAATCTATCACACTTCTTTAAATATAGTGACACAATCACACACAGAACATTGCGTGCATCATGCATGTTTAAATCATAGATAATTATGTCGCCTATTATATTTCAATTAAATAAAACTCATATAATTATGAACATTTCACTCAACATTTAATTCAATCAAGTCCAATAGTCTAATATCATATTCGATGCTTAATTATTTCTTTAGTATTTAAAAATTCAAATGAGGAACATTTCAATCAGAAATTTAACAAACAAAACGGAAACATATTCAGATCTCAACTCAAACCAAAAATTTAACAAACAAAACGAAAACATATTCGGATCTCAACCCAAACCCAAATTCAAATTGGTGTATGCTACAAAGAAGCTTTATAGAAAAATATACATAAAGATAATCAATGCGAAAAATTTATGCATAAAAACAAAAAGATACATCGATGCAACGGAACTTTTAATTAGTACAGTTAATATTATAATCTTCTATAGGTGACGAAACTGTCTGTTCAGTAGCGATGCAAAAGGGATGAGTGATGTCAACACTGCTATGGGTCAGTGGTAGGTAGGTGAAGAAAAAGACTTGTTGCTCAAAATGGTTGTTCCCCTCAAGTCATTAACCCATCACTGTGCCAAGTACACAACAAGTAGACCTTAAAAGAACAAGTAAAAGCCCCTGGTTGGGCTTTGGACTAGGCCTAACAACAAGTAGCAAGCAACAACTAAAGTTATAGCAATAAAAAAAGAGCTGTAGCTAGAGATTCCCTTGATTCTTTCGAACTTCCCTTGTGGAATTTGCTCTTTGTCTAAGCAAAAAGTTACTTCCTACAGCATCACACTTGCATTCTCATTCTTGTTTCAATAAAGTCAAAAGGGATCCTCATTATCTTTTACCATGTGATGTAAAAACATTCCCCATCCTTGCTATCACTCATTGCTATCCTCCATCAAATAGTAAATGTAGTCAAACCATTACTATTTTTTTTTCCCACTTCAAGGAGAAGGTGTTGAATTCCACTGTTTTTATGTTACTCTTCAAGTAGAAGTTCTTTTACCATTAACTTTAGAGAAAATTATGTTGGATTCTTTTTATTATTGACAAAAACTGATTTAATTATTAGTTGAGACTGCAACATCAGTATTGTGGACTTTTTTTTTATCCACTTGAGTTTCAAAACAATTTTTTTTTTAAAAAAAAGTAAAAAACAAAGAAACAAGGTGGTGGCCGAACTATTCCCGGGCCTATGAACTAAAATAATTTTTTTTAAAAAGTAAAAAAACAAAGAAACAAGGTCGTGGCCAAACTATTCCTAAGCCTATGGGGTGGGTTTCGGCCGCCCCCAAAATGTGGCATTACACAAAAATAAAAAATTGAGATATTTAAAAAATATAAAACTAATCCAATCAGAAATGTATGGGACATATCTTCTTTTTAAATTAAGAAAAAGAAAAATCAACAGAAGAAACATAAAGAAATATATTGTGGCCCATCAGTCATCCACAAATAAGACCAATTCTAGGCCACGCGCTTTGTCACGGTCCAATCACAATCTGAGCAATGGGCAATTCCACTTTTATTTCCTTTTTGGTTGGGTAGTGGTGGCCCCAGATTTAGGTGCCCGGAGGTCCAACTCCAATAACATCAACGCGCTTTCCCACGCTCCAATCACATTCCAGTGCCTGTAGTATCCTTTTTCTTATTGGCTGGTCGCGAAGCGCGTGGGACAGAAATATGTCCCCCCAATCTGTTTAACGTAATTAACTAAGAAAGGGAAACCCCACGCTTTTCGAGCAACAACAACATTACTTTTTTCGCTCAGAAAGGCGAAAGCTTACGGACAAGCGAAGCCGCCCCATGTATAGTAATCGGACGCCAACTAACTCCGGACCTTGACGTTTTCCCTTATTAATTTATTCTTATTGGTGTTTGCTATGATAATAATACATTAATTAATAATTAAACTAATTAGATTTTCTCTTGGTGCTATATTAAATAACAAATAATAGAGGTGCTTCCTTTTGTTTGGGATACAAATATCCCAGCAATTTTACTGTTTGACTTACAAAATAAAATTGTGGGATAGTTTTACCTGTCTTAACAAGTTTTGGACAGTCCACTCACTTGATTGAAATGGAAATGAGCCAATTAGTTCACTCGAGGACGGTAAAATTGTCATTTTATTTTATTTTTAGACAATTTTATCCTCTTAAAACAACTAACTGGTTCATTCTCTACTCGGTGGGGGTAAGTGAGTTCCATAAATGTTCTATCAGATTTACTGTTTGAATTACTAATAATATGAATATCAAATTATTTGAGATCCGGATCTAGTGTGTAAAAGTATAAGTCACGTAACGGTTTAATTTTTTTTTTTTTTTTTTCAAAATTATTAACAAATAACTCAAGATATAAGACATTTCTTACATTTAGATTATATCTAAACACTTTTTAAAAAGCATGTTCAACTATCTAAGACACAAATTGAGTGACATTTCTATAAAAGTATGTAATATTTTAAATATATGGAAGGGTAGATGGTTAGCTAAACCATCTCCATACATTCTCCACTTGTTAGGGAGTATGCTAAATGAAGAGGCAAAGGTGGCTGATCTGATTGACAAGGATACCAGAGAATAATGCAAAAATCATTTCCCATATTCCACTTAACTCTTGAAAGCAGTGGTAGGCAGGTATGGAGATGTACAAAAAATTTTGAATATACAGTGAGAAGTGATTATCATCTACAAAAAGCGATATTAAAGGTATGTTTGAGATTGCGTTAGATAGCTTAAAAAGTATTTTTAGTACTTGAGTAATTGGTAAAAAAGTTGGCCTATTTGGTAAAAAAATTCCAAAAGTAATTTTTCTTTTTTCCTTTTTATTGTAAAAATGACCAAAACCCACTTTTGATAAAAGCTTAAAAATAAAGCTTTTGTCAAAAAGCGTTTTTTGACTTAAAAACTCTATTTCTTAAACCCAATACCAAACAGATTCTAAAGGATGGAAAATGAGAATGCTCCTATGCAGAGAGACAAAAAATTATTTGGAAGAGACTTTGGAATGTGCATAGAGAATGAGGAGTTTTTTCACGTTGTGGAGGTTCTTCATAATGCATTGAACAATGAGAATTTTGATCTAATGACACTAGTGACAAGGAATTTATGGTTTAGAAGGAACACCTTGATTCATGGTGGAATTTTTGGTTACCCTACCTAAATTGTGAGGAAGACAAGTGAATCCATTGAGGATTTCAAAAGTGCGAATACAAGTATGTATGCAAGGAGAGATGAGGATAGTATTGGAGTGATGCATATATGGAACGCTCCTACATGCGATTTTGTGAAGGTCAATTGTGATGCAATTGTGGACAAGGGCAATAAGCAGATAGGTATTGGTATGATTGTGAGAGATCATATGGAAGAGGTCTTGACAACGTTATCAACTTTAAAAAAAAAAAAAAGAAAAAAAGAAAAAGAAAAAAGATAACTAATTCAGTTGTTGTTGAAGCCATTGCGGCTTGCTTTAAGAGATGTTGTCTTCATTAGGGAATTGGGACCACAAAAGGTGAAACATGAAGGTGATGCTCTCCGTGTAGTCCTAAAATTATGGAATGATGAGAATAATTGGAGCAGTTATGAGTAATTGATCGAAGACGACAATCGCGTGTTGAATAGTGAGGGTGATCTATGTCAAAAGAGAGGCAAATGCAGCAGTTCATAGACCAAATAAGGTAACGCGTGACTGAATGAAGTGCGTGACATATTTTGTTTTTAAATTAATACTTTAAATATCTCTAACTCTAACATGGGTATTATGTCATAGGATAAATTTGAGTTATTTATCTTTTTTCTCTTTCTGTGTAATGGTAGGCACTAGGCATGTGCGTTGAATGTGAAAAAGGTTGTTTATTTCCTTTCTTTTTTTGTTTTTGTAATTTTAGTGAGTCTTTAAACCCTTCAAGTTTGAAGGGTTGAAGTTCATCTTCCTTTCAACGTTTGATCTATTTATTTATCTCTAAAGAATACAAAGGATAGGGGAAGGGACAACTTCCTTTCAACTTGGACATAAAATATATGGATCACCAATAAATTGGTAAAGATATATTAATTTAATTGCACATCTTTTAAGAGAATGGAATATATAATTACATAAATGGGTGAGATTGGTCATGGAATGTGTACGTAATTGTGGCCATTTTCATTTTTATATATAGTTGATTTTTGGTCACAGGGGGAATGGGTGCTTTTGCTTTCGTTAATGTGAATCCAAGGTTGACTTCTTTTCCTCTTTTTATTGGACATTAAAGTTAATAGATGGTGTTTTTCTTTCATTCTTATCTGCATGTTGATTTGACATCTTATATTGCGTTAAACACAAAACACCATCAAACCTCATAATTTACCCAAATTAATGTGCACCCCCACCTATCAAAGAAATTGATATAGCTAATGAAGGTAGTTAAATATGGTAATGTTTCGTAAACAGAATAAAACCCATAAAAGTTACTGACACAATCATTAATAATCGATAGAAAAAATCAAACTTGACCATTAGTAGCCGGTAGAGAGAGGAAAAATTTTGTCAAAAAAGAAAAAGAGGTTAGTACAAAAAGCTATCCAAAAAAAAGAAGGGTTAAATACTGTTTTGCTCCCTAAAGTTTCAACACTTTATTTTTTTTTCCTCTCTTAGGGTTTCATTTTTATCACAAGAGGTACATGTGGTTTTCATAAAGACCAAAATGGTACTTCCGTTAAAATTTCGTCCAAAATTTAACAAAACACCACGTTAGCACCAATCAAATGTCGCCACGTGTCATATAATTAATTTTTTTCAAAAATATTTTTTTAAAAAAAATTAAAAGGATTAAAAAACTTATATATATATAAAGAAAAAAAAAAATTGGTGGTGGCTCTTGGCCATTCTAACCACCCCCCCTCCCCCCTCCTTTTGGCCATGGGGGTGGCCCCTATCTAGCCCCATTGGGGGTGGCTCGCCACTCCCACGGCCAGATGGAGCCACCGCCAAGGAGCGGCGGTGGTTTCGGCCACCCCTTGGGCTCTTTGGGCTGTGGCCCAGCCAGCCCAATCCGGCTGTGGGGGTGGACTGGCCAGATGGCCACCCCCATGGCCAAAGGGGGGTGGCTGCGGTAGCCAATAGTAATTTTTTTTTTTAAAAAAAAAATTTAAATATATATAATTTTTTTAAAAAAATTAATTAATTATATGACACATGACGACATTTCATTGGTGCTAACGTGGCGTTTCGTTAAGTTTTGAACGGAATTTTAACGGATGTACTATATATTTTGGTCTTTATGAAAGCCACAAGTACCTAATGTGATAAAAATAAAACCCTAAGGAGAAAAAATAAAGTGTTGAAACTCTAAAGGACAAGAGTATTTAACCCAAAAAAGAAACACAAAGACCAATAAAATACAAGAAAAAAAAATAAAAGATAGCAAATAAAATCAAGACACAGCAACACAGGCGGAGGACTGTATCTTTTCTTTCTCATCCCAATATATATTATAGGTATTTCTAATAAAACAAGTAATTGGAATGGCTGGGGAAAACGATTGAAATAGTTAAGTAATAAGTATGGTTAAAGATAGATTATTCATCAGTCAATCACTTTCTTGTTATTTACTACGACCTAGCAAATCAACCAATATTGTCCCCAAGAGATAGCTCAATTGGCTGGAACCACACTTAATGAAGTGGAGGTCACTAGTTCGAATCTCCCTCCCCCCTCTTGTACGGACATGTCAAAAAAAAAAAAAAAAAAAAGCAAATCAACCAATATTGTTAAAGATGGATTAAAAAAACGCTCCCATAATCTCTCAGAGGAAGATATATAAACAAAAATATATAGTACTTTCCCTTAAGAAATGCTGAAAAAAAATCTGTCCGTCTTAAAAATCAATTAAGACTTTTTTTTTTTTTGGCAATTAACGATAATCAGGCACCAAAACAAATAAATAAAGTAAAATAAAGTTGCACTGGATTATTATTAAGTGATCTTGACTATACAAATCGGGGATAATATTTTAATGGACTTACAATTTATATAGGGGTGGTCCATGCATTACATTAGCTGAAAAGACACCAATGCAGATAATGTCATATAGATGGTTTATACTTTATATTATTAAAAGGGTTAAATATAAATGGCTCATGTGACTTTTATGTTTATTAAAATACTTCTTTGGTTTTAGAAAGTGCTAAAATTGGTTGTTAGGCTTTTTTTTTTTTTTTTTTTTTTTTTTAGAGAAATCGAGTGACAATATTATTAGCAAAACAAATTAAGCGCAACGCTCTACAAAGATAATATCCGAAATACATTGGGGGACTTCTTGAATCTGACCATGTTCTTCATTAATAGATAACACTTCTTTCGCAAGACAGTGTGCCGCGCCTTTTAGATTTCGCCTGACGTGATTAACCTTCCATTTATGCAAACATTCAAAACCCCTCTAGTTTCTTCAATGAGATGTCCATACCTGCTCTAATGTAACGATTTAGGGAAAGCGCTAACTACATTTGTGCTATCATTTCAAAATGACTAGTTAATGTGGATCTTCCCTAAAATTCTTTATAAAGCTCAGCTTCACTTAATAACTAGGTAATGTGGGACTTAGTATTTATGACTATCTTTATAAATCACTCACTCTATGTGGGTTACTCCTCATCTTCCTAATATGAGACTAGGATGTTACAAACTCTCATTCTTAAACTCCTAACATCCTTGTGAGCAGGGACGGATTTAGAAAATTTGATGGGTGGACCGAGTTATAAATTCAAAATACATAAAGTAATGTATACAAAAAAAATTAACTTCAATTCAGTTTTAATAAAAAGATAAACATACAAAGAAAAAGATACATAGATAGTTGTGTCATAAAACATTTCAAATTTTAGCTCGAACACCTATCAAAATGGAACCCGTCGTGTTTGCATATCCCGAAAATTATCTATGATTTAATCTCTACTAAGTGTCACAGCAATTTCTTTTTCGATGTACAACATCTGAGAATCCGTCAGAAACTCATCTTCAATTTTGTTGCGAAGCCTAGTTTTGATGATATACATGGCTGAAAATGCTCGTTCTGTAGTTGCGGTAGAAACAGGAAGAGTAAGCAGAAGCACAACAACTCGAAAAACAAGTTGGTAGATAGTTGATTTTCCGGTTCTAACCAACCATTGGCACAATTTAGAAATATTTAACAATCCTTGGAAACTTGAATCTTGAACTATATTATGCTCATAATGGTGAAGTTCTATTTTCAACTGTTCTTTTTCAAGATCGGTAAAGTCTTGCGGATAAAACTTATTTACCAACTGACAAATATTATCAATTCTAAAAGACTCATGTGCAGCTCAAGGATCAAGTGCCGAGCCTAGAATAAGCAACTCCACTGCATGCTCACTAAACTGGCAATTTAATTATTGCAATTGAGATTCTATTGCAGCACAAAAAATATCTACACGATAATGATGCTCAATTGTAAAGTCAGCTTGTTGATTGCGAGCTCGACCTCTTCTCTCAACATAGTCGGCATTCATATCTGGAACATCTATGTTGCGTTTATTGCAAAACAACTTCACTTTGGTAAGTAAAACTTCCCATTTATCATCTCTATATTGTTGAATACACCATTTAGTGGATGAAACAAGATGCATGGCACTTAAAATGTCTTAAGATTTGGATTGCAATGCTTGACATAGATGATCGGTGATCTGCATAGTTTTTTTCATGAGATGTAAGATTAATACAAATTCAAATGAAGTCATTACTTGATGAACTGAATCAACTTCTGCTCGTTGGGAAGAAGAAGTTCCCACATCAATAATTTTAACAATAACTTCACAAGCTGAACTATAAATTTTGATCAAGTTAGAAACTAATCTCAAGTGAGAACTCCAATGCGTATCTCCAGGTCGTTGTAGCGTACTAATTTGATTAAGTTCCTTTCCACTCTTAATCTCATCAATTGCAATCATGTCAGCATTTTCAGCAGCTTGGGCAACCCGCAATTCTTCATACCGATTGCATGAGGCACAAACAAAATTGACAACAACATTCAATTTGGTAAAAAATTGATTAACAGAAATGACTTCTTTTGATGCCGCCACTAATGCCAATTGCAAATGATGTGCGAAACAATAAATGCAGTAGGCATATGGACAATCATTTGAAGCCAAAGCTTGCAACCCATTCCACCCCCCTCACATATTACTTGCGCTATCATATCCCTGCCCTCGAATATTTTGAATGTCTAGTTGATGTTTAGACAATACAGAATATATACCTTTTTTTAAGGTTAATGCCGCAGTGTCAGAGACATGAACAAGTCCAAAAAAGCGTTCTCGCACAAAGCCATTCTTATCAACAAATCTTTAAACTATAGCCATTTGCTCCTTCATTGACTCATCATGAGCTTCATCAACAATTACGCAAAACTTTGCATCACCAATTTCATTACGAATTATTTCCTTTACTTTGGTTGAAAAAACATGTAAAATTTGTTTTTGTACCGTTGGTGATGTGTAAGTGGCATTTTTGGGAGCTTTAGCGATCACTTCAGCAAGCTGTTCATTATATGAAATCGTCAAACCCAATATCTCAAGAAAATTTCCACGATTTGTAGAACTCACACTTTCATCTCGACCTCTAAAAGCAACACCTTGAAATGCAAGCACTCGAACAACATCAATTGAGGCTTTCAACTACAGTCGATTGTTTGCAATTTGTTCAGAAGTAAGCTTTTCAAACATATTCTGTATATGTTGAGATTGGTTCTTCAAATCTTCACATGATTTCTCAGCAACTCTGTGAAATGAAGTAGGATCTTTTCCTATATGATTGAGAAGAGCACAATCTTTTCCATTTCTAACTTTCTTCCAATTCCTGAATCCATCTATAGTTAATACACATTGTGTAAAATGCCTAGATGGCTTATTAAAGATCAAACAAGGTAGACAAAAGGCTGCATCTTTCTCATGTGAATATTCAAGCCATGAAGGAAATAGATTGTACCATATAATTAATTAATTTTTAACTTTTTTTTTTTTTTTTTTTTTTTTTTTTTTTTTTTTTTTCAGGAAATGCCCCCCCCCCCCGTCTCCGCTTGTGAGGGCCACATTATACAGTGCTCCAGTACCACCTAGCTTGACATTACTATGTGAAATTGGGTTTTATAAGGAATTCTAATGAAACTTCAAATTGAGTAGTCATTTTGGGGTGATAGTGCCGATATAGCTAGCGCTTTTTTCTGGGTCATTACAAATAGTATTAGAGTCGGCGCTCAACCTGAGATGGGGATGTGCACAAGCCCATGAGGGTCGCTAGAAGGACGCTGGGTCCCAAGAGGGGAAATTGTGGGGTCCCACATTGTTTTGGTGAGGAAAATAAAATGTGCTTATAAGGAGCATGTTCTCTTTAAATGATATGAGGCCTTTGGGGGTAAACCCAATAACAAAAATTATGCGAGCTGAGGCCCAAAGCGAACAATATCATATCACTTGGAACGGGCTGTTACACCCAATTTCTTCCATCTTTAACCACAAGAATATATTTTCTCAATGCATGTACATCTTGAAGAGCATCACCTTCCAGGACTACCTTTGAATACCCCATTTTACAACTAAAAGTTGATGCCCTCAATGCTGTCGTGGCTTCTACAAGATTAGGATCAATGATGTAATTATTTGGTGTTGACAAAGTGGCCAACACCTCTCCCATCCTATCGCTGATTATAACACCAATACCCATCTTCCTTTTTATTTTTATCCACTACCGCATCCCAATTGATCTTAACAGAGTTGTCCATAGGTGCATGCCATAGGAGAACACTAGTACTATTTGCTAATGTGGTATTTTTAAAGCAAAAATATATCAATAATAATATACCACTCACAATAGTACGAATCCTCTCCCATCTTATCCCTGATTATAACACCAATACCCATCTTCCTTTTTATTTTTATCCACTACCGCATCCCAATTGATCTTAGCAGAGTTGTCCATAGGTGCTTGCCATTGGAGAACACTAGTATTAGTTGCTAATGTGGTATTTTTAAAACAAAAATATATCAATAATAATATACCACTCACAATAGTACGAATCCTTGTAGGATAGGGTTATATTGAACCCCGAGTTGTAAGTATTGGAATATGGATCATTACCCGGCTTGAGAATGCTGCATTGACCTGCTTATTAGGAATATCATAAAATTTTCCAGCAGTAGGACAGTCATTCAATTGATGCATATGACTAGAGCAAAATGAACGTGGGTCATGCTGTGTGTGCATGGGAGTAGAGCCCAAAATCAATGGAATTTCTTGCATCTTTACTAAAAACCTAAAAACACTAAAACAACACAAAATCAAACAAATAACAATGCTAAGGAATTAACATATGTGAGTTAAGGGGCTTGAATGTGCTACATTTGGTACTTATCAGCTGCTCATACCACTAAATGTTGTCGCACATTGGTGTCTCGAAAAGACTGCAAAGAGTCAAAGGCATGACTTATCACTGTGGTTGAAGGGCTAACAGGATTCCCATGGACCATGGCCTTCCTTCCTAACCACATGTTCCTAGCCACCACTATAACACCCTGTGGAAATCAATTAACTGGTAATTGACTCTATGGCTCGTCTCCCAGCCTACATCACTCACGAGACTTAGGGATCATTATTTCTCTTAACCGAGAGAATACGGCGAAAGACTTTTTAACTACAGGAATAGAAAGCAACAACTAAATTCCACACATACAATCACCAGAGTAACGATGAAACATCATAATATAAATAATTATCCAATGTGCTGGTTAAAGATTGACCATCAAAATATTACATCCCAAAATATAAATGTCTGGAAATAAGGTAATAAAATTAACGCCTAACCTTGTGTAATCCCAAAGCGATAACGATCTCTGTCATATCTGCCCATGTGGTTCCTCCATCATCCCATATGAACTTCAGCCACACTGGATCCATATTTTCAAAAAACGACTCTAATCAAGTCCTGAGAAATCACCTAAGTCTAGTTCATAGGCATCTCACTCTATGCTAGCTAGACCGCACAATTTATATATAATAAAGGAAAAAAAAAATAAAGGGGTAAGTCTTTGAAGACTTAGTGAGTAATAATGCACACAATACCCATGCCATTTAATGATGAACTCTATTTGGTTGAGAATGCAACAGTTTAGGTGTGACAATTATCCGTGGATACAATATAGATATAATACATACTTATAATTATAAGTAATAGTGATAGTTCAACAGTATAGTCTACTTGAGATTTTACTCATTTTTAGCAGGGTTGGCGCAGTTCTAAGGGACTTGTAATACAATTCCGGTGCTCCGACCATTGTACACTACCGTCCATAACACTAGCAGGCCGACTGAGTATGACCTCGAGTTGCCCATGTGACTAATGATGTACACCTTGTAGTGATCGCCTGTTAAGGCTATGCCGATTACGAAACAACCATTAGATCCAAAGCCCATATAACAATACACACATTTGACTATAAAGTTAACATATATAGTAAGCCCATGGCCGTTATCCCGCATGTACCGGTGTACTATGTCATACGATGTAATTAGTCTTGTTTGTATTTTACATGCATGCTTTTACAAATCTCAATGTCATTATCTTACTAAGTAGCACATTTTTACAAATGACAGAGTTCATGTGTAACAAAGTGTATATTGTGAGAGTTGTAAATATGCATGTTTTGGTACACAAAATAATCGTGCGATGTGGGAAAATAAATGGCGAGCATTATGTGAGTTAAAACTCACCTGAGTCGAACAATTTCTCCGAGTACTCCTCAGAACAATCCAGATTCTCCAAATCTATGGAAAACCTTCTATTAGTCGTAAGTCCAACTAAAACGAACTTAGAACATGGAAATAGAGGCTACGGACAACTGGTCAAAATGGCGTTCCCTGGAATGCTTTTAGCCGTACGTCCGGGCTCCTGGCCGTACGTCCGCTTAGAAGGTTCAGGTAGAACCTCATTTGTTCCAAACATCCTCCTATCCTCTCAAACTGGTTTTAAAGCTACCAAAAGGATTTCTATGAACTCATATCTCAAAATAGTACTTGCATGCACAAGAAAATCCTCTCAACAAAGATGAATCGTTAAACCAAACTTAAACAAAGATGAAAGACATAACCTAGCTAAAGGCTCAAACTAACAACTAAGCTAGTCTAGAGAAACAATATAACAACTAAAGAGAAAGCTTAAGCATAGAAGGTTGCCTCCTTGAAGTAAAGCCTCCAAGAAACAACCTCTTCTCCTTCAAGAACTCACAAACTCACAAGATCACTCACACAATATTTCTAGAGGGTTCAATGGCGAAAATGGAGCATAAGGGTCGAAGGGGTAGGGTATTTATAGGTGGGAAAAAGTTGTGAGAGCTGCAGGACTGTTTTGAAAAGCAACGTACGTATGGTACTATTGGGGTATACGTCTGCGTACTGTTTAACCAGTAGACCAAAGGTTGCATCGTATGTATGAGCATTAAGCAGTGGTCAACCAAAAGTCAGTGTACGTCCGGGTTGTTCCCCCATGCGTACGTCCGCGTGGTCCCCATGCGTACGTATGGTCAGAAAGTTCAAATTCCCCAAAATGCCCTCCTAGCCGTTCCTAGTGACCCAAAACCTAAATTAACCATCTAACTAAGCTACTTGACCTTATTTAATTATTTGGGTCACTACAACCACCACCATATGCTCCATATCATCCTTGTCCAAATGCCGAAGAAGCTCCTAAAAAATGAACACAAATTTCTCATGCTCAATACACCATTTTTGGATCTTGCTACTGCACATACTCCATATAACCTTTGTCCTTGGACAGCCCCACAAAATAGGCCCCGTAGTCTCCGCCTTTACTTCGCATAAGGCACATAATGGATCCTCAGTAACTTTTCTTCTAAAAATATTTGCTTTAGTAGCCAAGGCATTGTGACATGCTCTCCATATAAACACCTTCACAACATTAAGAATATTCATCTGCCAAATCTTTTTCCATAGAACTCTTTCGCTGGCCTGTACTTGAACACTCACCTTTATCTGTAACTAGAATCTCCTATTATAAATGGTAGGCTTTTCTTATGGTAAACTCTCCATTTGCTCTGGCTCTCCAATTGGCACATCAGTATTATTGATGGAATCAATAGGGAGTGATGTAGAATGTGTCCTCCACTAAAGCCAAAGAAGATTTTTTTTTTTTTTGAATTAAGAATTTATTTCCTTTCCCTACTACGATTATGTTTACTTTCCGTACTGAGATTCTATTTACTTTCACTACTAGAATTAGGTTTACTTCTTACAAGTATTTATCTTCTATAAATTGGCTGGCTTATAATGTAAAACTCACCCAATTGAATTGTTATTAAGTTAGAGAATTTTTCTCAAATACTCTGCAGAGTTATTTTTCTTTTAAGCCTATGGGCTTGTTTTTATCTTTTTGTCAGAAGACACAAACGCTTATAATTGTTGTTATTTAGTCTTCCACTACGTTAGTTAGTATCAACTGTAGTCCCGCCTTAAAGAATTCTCACCCAGACCAAATACTTTGCCATATATGAGACGGTCACTACCCAACTTAACATCAAGAATCATACCATGCTGAAAGTACTTGGCTTTGAAAATATTGGCAAATAGAGCTTAAGGATTCTAAAGGATTCTCAAACATTGTTTTGCTAATAAAGCTTTATTAAAGCTTTCCGAATCTCAAAACCCCATCCCACCTTGATTTTTGGAGGTCCCCATCTTTTCCCATTTTGGGGGGGGGGGGAGTCTTTTATGACCCTTCCTCTCTTCCATTAGGTGGGTTTTGAGGGATCGCCCCCACCTTTGCGGGGTGGGGATCCCCACGACCCACCCTAGGGTGGGTCTTGGGGGACTTAGTGAAACGCTCCGCGAAAATCAATTAACTTGTAATTGATTCTATGGTTCGTCTCCCAGCCATGTCCCTTACGAAACAAGACTCAGGGATCGTAACCTCTCCTAAGAGAGAGAATACAAATGAAGACTTTCAACCACAAGAATAAGAAAGCAATAACTAAATACCATAATTATAAACATCATATCATAAATAGATCCTCAATGTGCTGGTCAAGGACCGATCATCAAATATATGGCAAACCCAAAATAATTGTTTGAAAATAACATGATCAACGCCTAATCTTAAGTAGTGCTAGCATAATGACAATCTCAATTATCTCCGCCTGAATGGATCCTCCATCGTCCCACATGGACTTGAGCCAAACCGGGTCCATGTCATAAAAAATGACCTGAATCAAGTCATTGGCCACCACTAGCTGGCTGTATGTATCCATCATCCTCTATGCTAACTAAACCGCGCAATTATACATAATGGAGGGGGGAAAATAAATGGGTTAGTCTAAAGACTTAGTGAGAAAAAATGCAGATGGTAGTTATGCCATTTAGTGATGAACTCCATTTGATAAAGTATACAACATTTTACACATGACAGTCATTCATGAATGCAGTATAGGTATAGTACATCCTATAATTATGTGAATCAATGAAAGTTCAACTGTATGGTCTACCTAAGATATTACCATTTTTCAGCAAGGTTGGCGCTGTCTTGAGAGACCTGTAAGATAGTGCCGGTGCCCCGACTATTTCCATAACACTAACAGCTCGATCGAGTCCAACCTTGGGTGGCCCACGCTACTAATGATGTACCTCCTATAGTGACCCGCTCGTTAAGGCTACGTTGGTCACGAAATAACCATTGAATCCAAGGCTTATATATCACACACACATTCCTACATGTACCGGTGTTCCATGTCATACGATGCAATTAGTTTTATTCGTATTTTACATACATGCTATTACAAATTTCATCGTCTCTTTATCTTGTTTAGTAGCACATTTTCACAAATAATAGAATTCATAATGCAACTAAAATGTATTTCATAATAGTTGTACAATGCATATTTGGTACACAAAAATAGTTGTGCAATCCGAAAAAAGTAATGGCTAGTATCATGTGAGTTCGTACTCACTCGGGTTGTATAAGTCCTCCGAAAATTCCTCCAAAGGGTCCGGTTTTCTCCAAATTTGTGGAAAGCCTAATATTGGTCCTAAGTTCAAGCTAAAATGAACCTAGAACATGAAAACATTGGCTACTAAACGACTGGCCAAAATGGCATTCCCCTGAATTGCTTCTGGGCGAGCGCTCGGGCTCTAGGCCGAGCGTTCGACTAGAGGGTTTAGGTACAATCTCATTTGGTCCCATGTTCTCCTAAGCAGTTCTAAATGGGTTCCATGGCTACAAAAGGCTCTCTAACACTTCCTAACTCAAAACAACATCTTTATGCAACAATAACAAGTCTAATGGAAAGGAAATGCTTATAACAAGATTAAGACTTATACTTATAGATTCTAGCAACTATGCTATTGTAAAACACAAGCTAGCATAACATCTTAAGGAAAAGCATTAGAGAGAGATGATAGTTACCCCTGTGGGATTCTCAGATTTTTTTTTTCATTCTTATTTTATAGAGGCCTCGCTATTATAAACAAATAATATATATATTTTTTAAAACATGTTGACTATTGAGGGCCTCGTGGCCGCTGT
This sequence comes from Corylus avellana, assembly GCF_901000735.1. NCBI lineage: Eukaryota > Viridiplantae > Streptophyta > Magnoliopsida > Fagales > Betulaceae > Corylus > Corylus avellana. Next base: position 22,228,811 of record NC_081546.1, read on the forward strand.
GCAGAAGGCCTCCATATTATAAAAAAAAATAATATTATTTTTTAAAGCATATTGAAGGCCTCAAGAAAGAATGTTGGGACCTTGATATTATAAACAAATAATAGTATTTTTCTTAAAGCATGTTAAGGGCCTTTATGCAAAATTTTTTGGCCTTATTAAAAAATATTTTGGGCCTTAAATTTTTTTTTTTGAGGCTTAGAAATCTGGGGCTCTAGGTGCCGGCCTAACTCGCCTAGCGGTTGGGCCAGCCCTGGTCACGAGGACCCTCACCCCGTAACCACCTTTGCTGAGTAGGACAATCCCACTTGTGTCTTGTGGTCAACGACTCCAACTCTTAGCTCTTCTACAACCTTGTCGTCCTCTTCCTCGGCTTCCAAGGTAAGGGTGAAGTCAAAAAGCTCTTCAATGGAGCTGATACCATAAAAAAATCACAAGTTTTGCCTAGAGAAAGGTCGTAGTTGGGATTGTTGTTATTGTTGAGATTGGAGAAGTCAAGAGAGAGGACGTCAAGGTTGGAGGAGAGCTTAGAGTTGGAGTTGTCGACCACCTTGCAGATGTGGGACAAACTTGCTTAATGGAAGTGGTTGCGAGGATGGAGGGGTCATCTTGCCACCGCCTTTGCGGGGTAGGACAGGCTTGCCTAATGGAAGTGGTTGCGAGGATGGAGGGGTCCTCTTGGCACCGCCTTTGCAGGGTAGGACAGGCTTGCCTAATGGAAGTAGTTGCGAGGATGGAGGGACCCTCCACACTTGTGACCGCCTTTACAGGGTGGGGGTCTCCCGTGATCCACCCTCTTTTGTGTAAGGGTGGATTGCAAGAGACTCCCTACCCTAGAGACCCACGACCATCTCTGTAGGGTGAGGGTTCCCTACGAGCCACCTCTATGGGGTGGGTTGCTGGAGAATCCCTCCATCACCCTTCGAGGGATTTTTCTCCATCAATACCCTTTGTTTCTTTTCTTTCTTTCATTACGAGTGATGGTAGATAGACATAAACACTAATTTTATAAATTTATATAAAGTCCAATAATGTAGAATGGCATTTACTTATATTTTTAGTGAAAACGAAAATAAGAAAAATATCAAAAATAATATTAGGGCAACGCAGTTTGATTAGAATTTTACACATTCTCAGACAATGGAAGTACAAAAGAAAGATTTGTCACGATTCAAACTGATTGTCAATTATATTTAATTTTCTATTTTCTATTAGGATTTTATTTTAGGGTTAAATACTCCAAAACCCCCTGGGGTTTCCCAACTTTATTTTTTCCTCCCTGGGGTTTCATTTTTATCACAGGAGGTCCCTGTGGTTTTGATAAATGACCAAATTAGTCCATCCGTTAGTTGACCGTTAGACTGACACGTGGACCAATCAGACGTCGACACGTGGCATATATATTAATTTTTTTTTATTTTTTAATTAAAAAAATGTTTTTTTTTAAATTAAAAAATAGAAAAAAAAAGAAAAAACAGACTGAGCGGAATTGTGCCAGCAATTAGAATTGGCCAGGAGTTTTCGGTTTTTTTTTTTTTTTTTTTTTTAAATTTTTTTAAAAAAAAATATTTTTTTTAATTAAAAAAATTAATATATGTGCCACGTGTCGACGTCTGATTGGTCCACGTGTCAGTCCGTACAGTCAACTAACGGTCAACTAACGGATGGACTAATTTGGTCACTTATCAAAACCACAGGGACCTCCTGTGATAAAAATGAAACCCCAGGGGGGAAAAAATAAAGTTGTGAAACCCCAGGGGGGTATGGAGTATTTAACCCTTTATTTTATTAAGATCTTATTTATTTATTAGAACTTTATTTCATTTCCTTATTAGGATTGAATTTACTTTAATTATTTTCTTTTCCTTATTAGGATTAGGTTTACTACTACTACTAGGATTAGGTTTACTTTCTTTAAAAGTATTTGTCTTTTATATATATAAGTTTGTAATAATAATAAAAAAAGACTCATTTGAATTATTCTTAAATCAAATAATTTTTTTTCAAATACTCCGTAGAATTTTATATTTCTTTTAGCCTATGAGCTTGTTTTATTTTTTGGTCAAAAGACGCGTACGTACGCTTTTGATTGTTGTTATATACTTGGTCTTCCGCTAAATCATCTAATGACCAATTTTATCGCTCCTCAAAACATTGTAGTACTTTAATAAAGACCAATTTTTTTTTTTAAATAATTTTTTTTTTTTTTAATTTTTTTTTAAAAAGTAATGAAATAGTTAGACACGAACCTTCCTTACTTCGAAGAGCCATCCTATCGGCTAGGCAAAGTGCCCGTAATAATTTTCCTATACTGTGCTTTTCAGAAGAAACCAATAAACTAAACCTTTAACCTTGAACCCACCGTCTCCTATCTGAATGATTAGAGCACAAGGATAGAAAGAAACAGAGAGAATTTTACTTTTTACTTAATGGACCCCATTATAGTATATGTTGCATGCACCTCCTGACCTCCACCTCCACCTCCACCTCTCCTCGTTCTTATATATCTCTTCCTTCCTCTGCAGGTTATCTTATAATTATTAAGAGCATATTATTATTATTATATTCTTTTGCATATATAAAACTATTAATATTTATTGTTTCCTTGTGACGTGATTGAGAGGATTTGGTGAAAATATGATGAGAAGAAGGGTTGGTCTAGTCCACGTGGAAAACAAGAAGCCTTATTTTGTATTAGTTATGTTTGTTGGGTATTTTTTTATTTTTTATTTTATTTTTAGTTTGAAATTATATAAATGTAAAAACAGTTTTGGGTATTTTGAGTTGTTTTTAATGCTTTTTATTTAAAAATAGATATAAAAAAAAATTTCAAAAGAAAAGAATTTTGACAAATGAGAAGCCATTATATAATCATATTATTGCTCTTCTTTCCCATTTTGGGTGTTGAAAAATGATAGAATTTTCCTTAATAAGAAGAAAGAAAAAACTTCAAAATAACAAAGAAAAAAAGAGATAGATAGTGAAGAATCTTCAGGGCAAAAAACACTTTTTAGCATATTCCTCACATATAGACAACCCAGAGAATCCACTTTTTAATTGCAAAAACGGGTCAAACCAATCTTCTCAAACAAAAATACCCCCCAGCAAAAAAAAAAAAAAAAAAAACCCAAGAAATAAAAGAAGAACAAAAATCTGATGGAAAATGAAAAAGAAAAAACTAGGCGGTAAAACACATGAGGCATTTTTTGTTTTTTTTTTTTTTTTCTTAGGGTCCGTTTGAAATTTCGGTTTTAATAAGTGCGATTTTAAAAATAGCGTTTTTAAAATCATAAAGGCGTTTGGTAGAACATGTTAAAAAATATTTTTTTATTAAATATTTGTTATGCGAATTCATGATTTTGGTTTGAATTCGCACTTTTTCAAATAAGCACCTCCTAGCCTGCTTATTGAAATTGCAATTTTTTTTTCCTATATTAAATTAAATGCTTTTTAAATCGCAATATCAAACGCCTTACGTTTTACAATATCTTTTAAAAATACAGATTATTCTTACAAAATCTCAATCACAAACGCACCCTTCATCTTAATAATGGTTTCTTTTAATTTTTTTTTTTTTTTTTTTTTTGTGAGCAAGTTGTACAACCATTTCATTTCACTACAAAAAATGATTTTTTTTTTTTTTTTTTTACGGATTATTTTTGACGTGTTAGGTGGTCTGACACGTCACTAAACTTTATTGACGTGCCATTATTGATGTGTGCCAGGCGTTAAAATTATGAGTGTCAAAAATGGTGGTTTTTTGACGTGTCACTCTTTAACATGTTAATAATTTTTGACGAGTCAAAAAGTGGCACGCCAAAAAAATTTATTGACGTGTTATTTTTTGACACGTCAAAAATTTTTGACGTGTCAGAAAATTTATTGACGTGTCAAATTTGCCACGTCAACAAATTATTGACGTGGCAATTTAACACGTCAATAAAATTTCTTATGTGGCAGTACTGACACGTTAAAAAAAATTTTAACGTGGCACTCCTGCCATGTCAAAATTTTTGCTGACGTGCTACTACTAACACATCAGTAATGGTTGACATGTCAAGAATGGCACGTCAAAAATTTACTGAAGTGTCAAACACTATGACACGTCAGTAAATTTTATGACACGTCAGTAAATTGTGACGTGTCATAACTTGACATGTCACAAATAATGGTTATTTTTAAATTTGTTTTTTTGCTTTCCCCCTATATATATTTTGAATTTTTTTGGGGCTCTATCCGAATTTTGGATTTAACCTCATATACAATTTACATATGTACTATAACAGAACTATCTATCGATCCATGCAAATAACATAATACATATCCATGAACATCGATCACAAACATACAAGTTCGATGTGCATCTAACAAACTATCAACCAAAACCAGCTTCAAGACACAATAAAACTATCTCTGTTATCACAAATAAAGACATATACACCAAGTGCGAATGGCCAACCACAAAAACTATACACCAACCACAAATAAAGACATATACACCAATAAAACTATCTCTATTATCATATATACCTAATTACATCTAGAAAACTATCACAAATACAATTATATCAACAAAATAACTTATGTACACCAAGTGTGAATGGTCAACCATTTGTTCAATCCAAGTCATCATCGATATCAATAGCATCCTCTCCATAGCTGCTAGCTGCAAATGATAAAACAAACAATCACCAAACAATATTCTAGAATATTATCAAGTCTTAATCATTGAGCAACGTCATTATGTAAACAAAGGTCATCATACTCAACAAATTCAAATTTATATCTACACCCCCAACATATTTTCGTGATCAAATCAAATGGACGTCACATTCTACAAGGATCATAGTGGTCCATCTCATGATACAAAACACTTCAAATGCAAAGCTCTAACCCACATCCATCACCAAACCAACCATGATATAAACCAAATTTAACCGGATTTGCAACATTATTAATGAGAATTACTACAATATATCCAAATTTTAAATTTAGAAGTGCACATATATATAGGGACAGTTCTAAAACCACGTTGACCATTAAAAAATGTCATTACCTGATCCACTATGACCGACGATCTCACAATCGCAAAGGGTGGGGAAGCTCTGTCTGGCGCTCCCTTGTATTGAGTCACCTCAGACGCGGAGCTCGACCGCATCATTTCCTCGAGCTGGCGAAAACGGGCCTCAAACATTGCTGTCATCAGAGCTTCCTTTTTTCGCAAGATGCGCCGCTATTTGAGCCACCTTTTTAGCCAATTGCGCATCTTTCACAATCATCTGTGCAGCCACTTGCTCTACCACTTGCAAAGTTTCCGCACAGTTGTTCGCTCCCGCTCTGCGGCCAATCGCGCATCTGTTTGCGCCTACTTTGCGGCCAACATCGCATCCATCTGTGCCTTGTGATGTGCCCTCTCTGCCTCAAGTGCTCTGTCAAGAAGTTCTTGTGAGACCGCGGAGTGCCCGGTGTTCTGTGACTATGCCTATGACGATGTATAGTATGAGTGTATGATGCCCTGCACAGGTAGAACATTCGGTCCAACTTTCAGAACCCTACCAGCGTACTCAGGCTTATTTCCAATCGCTTGGGCGTATGCGTCGTTTGGCGCTCACCGTACCATCCCCTTTGCCATGCTCAACGATGCTACAAGGTCAGTGGGTATACGCTCCTCCTTCCTCTCCTGTATGTTACATTAATTATTAGTGCATCATACAACTGTTAATCACAAATAAATTATCATACATATATAAGCAAAACAATATATGAAAGATGAGTAGCATACACATCTTTCCTTGACTATGTCATTCGGATATCGACCATCCTTCTTGTGTGTGCGAATGTAAGACTGTGCTCATGTAGGAGGAATGCCCACACTTACGGTTTGCCAAAAAAATAGAACATACAGATATGTTTATATATATATATATATATGGTAAATTTATTTGGAAAATTTTCAAGATAAATGTGTTAATAAAAAATAATATTTGAAATTAATTACCAGCATATATATAGCAAGAAGACTTAATTACTTTTAATATTTTTGGCATTGCTTCAAGTATAGATCATCTCTTCATTTTGATTTGACTTTCCCAAACTTTGAGTCCTTCATTGCAATTCTAGAAAATCAAAGTTTTCCATTAAAAATATTTTAATTTTTTTTTTTGATAGGCAGAGAAGTTTCCTATCATCACTATCAATTAGGGAAAAGTCACAAAAATATTGTGATTATTAAAAGAAAATAATAGAAAAAGAAAAAAAAAGTAGCTTCAAGAGGCTGAGAAAGCTCCCCATGATCCCTGTTGATTAGGGCATCTTAATAGGACAAAAGGAAAAAGTATACCAATTGGTATTCTTTTTCATCCTCAATACCTTTTCTTCTTGTCATCCTAATTTGGATATTCCAGAAATATTGGCCTTAACTTTAAATTTGGTTTTAAGGATTCAAGAATTTATGAAAATATGCCCTAACTAATCATTTTTTCAGTGAATCAGAACTAGTAAGGCTTCGAAAAGGTGTATCTTAAGTCACTGTCAATTTATTAAAAATTAATAAAAGAAAAAAAAAGTCGTTGTCATTTATTTGGAAGGATTCGTGTTTCCAGATACAAGCATGATAGCTCCAACATATCCAACCAATGGTCAACAACAAAATAGCATTAATTGCAACTTTTTATTTTTATTTTTCTTGCTTTTTTATTTTTGTTTTGTTTTATCTTTTATATTTGAATTCTTGTTACTCCTAAAACTCGACAGAAGCGAATTCTTAAAATTAGGAGGCAGCGAAGAGGGTTGTGAGGTCTCATTTATTTCCGACAAGAGTATAAGTTTTATTTGTTCCGACCAGGTAAGTTTTGCGGCCTCCCTTTTTAAGTTGTTCGAATTTTAGTAAAATTTACACTCTAATAATCTTCTGTGTTCTACACACACCTAAAACTTGACGGATGGGGATTCTCAAAATTAGCTAGGTGGCAATAAAGAGCGTTTTGGCGACTCATTTATCTCGGACAAGAGTACGAGTTCTATCCGTTTTGAGTAGGTAAGTTTTGCGGCCTCCATTTCTTATATTGTCCAAATTTTAGTAAAATTCTAGCAATTTAATTTTAGAAGATCTCTATCGAAAATGATATATGGGTTGCAAGAATTCATTTAATCCAGTATTTAAAAGAATCATGCGTTCTTTGAGAATGTGAAAAACACATTTTTTTTTTTAATTTTATTTAATAAATGCTATTTAAAAAGCATGTGATTAAAAAAAAGAAAGTATTTTTTACATATTAAGAGATACATGACACTTTTCGAAACTTGGTTGAAAGATAACCCCAGTTTTAGAAAATAAAACACTACAGTACCTAAGCCAAATACTAGCAAACTCGTATCCATTATTATTATTATTGTAATCGGCTTTCTATTGAATCAATAATTCCTATAACTTGTTTTATAGATGTGCATTAATATTAATTTGATAGGGTCAAATAAGAGTACTGTTTTCTGCGGCTGTCTTAAATGGTAGATGAATATGCTCTCCGTATTATTGTTCGAAATTAATGTTTGGATGTGAAAGATGGTTCAAATGCTTATTAATTGAGGTTTACCCTTATGCCAACACAGATAATCTACTTTTTTTTTTTTTTTTGTTTAATATATATATATATATGAGGATTCAAGCCTGAATAATCTTGTAATTGATAAGAGGATCCAAATCTAATTTTATGTTTACTTTTTAGGGAATATAAAATCGGATCAATATTTTTCATAACTTTAAAAGAGATTGTAGATTCTTAAATTATTTGAATTTAGGACGTTTCTTGCATTGAACTATTTGAAAAAAAATGAGCAATGTTACTGAGACAGTCAGAAAAATTTTTTTGTTAAAAATTTATTTATTTATTTTTTTAACTTTCGAAAAAGACATTTTTTCTTCAAATTAAAGTACAGTTTTTTGCTCAAATCTTTTTTACGACATAAAGCGCGCAAATCTGATGAAAATATACTCAATTTTTACTAATATATCATATTTTTAATAAGAAAAAACGATCTAAATTTACATGATTTGAGAATTTATATATTTTTTTAAAAAATTATAAAGCAGACAATTTAAAATTAAAAAGAATACTAAAAATTGTATTTTTATTTTATATCTGTCCCCCATAAATCATAATGCTCAGGCGACAGCTTGTAACATTGGTCGTAGTAATTACGTTAAGAAACAAAAAATAATTGTGGTGTTGCCGTAAAAGACGCAGCTTTTTCAATGGGAAAATTGAATGGAAGTCTCCACTATTAAAGAGAGTTTATAGGGCGAGTGGATAGCAGCAATTGGTATGAGCCGTTGGAGCCGAAGCGAAGTTTTAACCCTTCCCAGTTGAAACAATTTTGTCGTCTAGTTACAAAGAGGTGATTTATGAGATGGGACAAAATAAAATTTGCTTGAAATAGCAAAATATGGGTTGCAAAGAATGAATTTTTCCCAAGTTGCTGATTTTAATATTCCATTTCTGTGCAATTCGCCCACAACTCATGGCATCACACTTGGATTTTGAGATGAGAGAGAGAGAGCGAGAGCCAGTTGGTTGTGTTTCCCACCAGTTTAACCTTTGCCTGGGGCCGTGAAATCCTTCAGCGTCTCAACTCAAGTGGGTCATTATTTTCTATGAGGTCCTACTCTCCCACTTGCCGGTCTTTGCTGTCTCTGCCTGTGTTACCTGCCTCCTTTTCAAACTTCCCCAAGAGACGCTTCTCTCTTTTCTATGTACTCTTCTTCTTCTTCTTCTCCAAAATCAAGTAAGATCCAGTTTTCTCAATCTGGGTATTCATTTATTCCTATTATTCTGCTTCTTGAAGGTCGTAATAGATCAAAGTGCTGATATTGGTGTATTTTGAGTTATCCGCCTTCTTTGTTTGATACTTGTTTCTGTATTGCCTTCCAAGAGTTGGTCTTCGCCGTTCTGCGAAAAGGAGGGTGTTAGCTTTCAATTCAAGCATCTGGGTCGTCTTGGTATTGTGCAAGCTTTACTGGGTATTATTGCTTGTGATGGTTGCTGTGGCTTTTGGATTTGAGAGTTGGTTACGTGCCCCTTGTGGGGTGTAAGGGATGTTGGGCAAGAGGGCCTTTTTGGATTAGTTTCAACTTTACTTTTGTGGTGGAATAGCGGTTGTGATTTCATGCTTGCTCCAAGACAATGGAGAGGTTTATGGCCAGATTTTTACTTCTTTAGCCTTCAAAACTTTAGCTTTTGTGAAAGAGTATGAAGAACTTTCTTAAGAAGCTTCATATCATGTCCAATCAATCAGAACATGCAGAAGGGTCTACTTCATCAAAGGGGAGTAAGCCCAATGAAGGGTCGTCCCCTGATAGGCTTTTGCTCTCTCGGTCCCATTATAATTCTGAGCATAAACCCCTCTCTGGGCTTTCGGGGATTTCGGGTTGGTTGAATCAAGTTACTAGTAGACGCAGCCCCAGTCCACCACCTTCTTCGAATGTGGTAAGAGGGGAGAACATGGAACCGTCTGATTCGGCTAGTACTAGTGGTTTAGATGTTGTTATGGATGCGACCAGGCGTGATTCAGGTTCTAGCAACTCGAGGGATCCTGATGTAGAGGAGGAGTATCAGATACAACTGGCTTTGGAGTTGAGTGCCAAGGAGGATCCTGAGGCAGTTCAGATAGAGGCTGTAAAGCAGATCAGTTTGGGCTCTTGTGCTCTTGATAATACTCCAGCTGAAGTTGTTGCCTATAGATACTGGGTAAGTTTGTCCCTTCTTCTGCTTACTAATTTCAGTTTGTTGTTAGTCAGAATTCTTATGATCACAACACATTGTAAGCATTTGGAGGGGCACCTATGCTTGTCATCCAACCATGAATTATATAATTTTGTTAATTTTTTGTGGTATAGTCAACTTCTTGTCGTATATAAAATGATACTAGAAAATATGTATGGATAAAACAAGTTTAATTCTGTTTCTAATAATAAATCCATATGATGCTTCCTTTAGTTTGAATTTGATTGTTCATGAATTGGATGGTATTTCATTTAAGAGTAATGCTATTTAGTAGACTTTTATAAGATTGGATACAGCTGAGATGATGTCATAGTAAAAATCAGCCTTTGGATCAACAGAAGTTTGTAAAAAAGTAAATCAATGGCTAGTTTTTAATGTTATATCATCTCAATTGTACGGTAGTCATATAGTAGTCTACTAAATTGCATTTCTTTTCATTTAATAATAATATTTAAGCATGAGACTTGAGGAGCTGTCAACAGAAAATAGAAATGAATTCTAGGAAGGTGTCATTAGCACCCTCATAGCTCCTGTGATCCTTGTCCTTTAATCCTATTACCTGAGATGAAAGTCAGGAACATCATCCAAATTGATGTTAGTTGCATTCTGATAGCGCAAGCAATGTTGTTGAGAGTTACCATCAAAGCTTCTCTGCAGTGACAGAATGTTAGCTTAGGCAGAATAGGCAGAACTATATATCTGTATACCAATATCTAGTAGATTGGCTTCTACTACTTGTTTTGCTGTATGCTTAGGATGTTGTTGTGCTTCTTGGTGAACGTTTTCAGCATTTAAGGCATAATAACTGTAACATAGTCTTTTCTTCATTTTATATTTAAATATTATACATACATATATGTATGTACATCTATATATTCTTTTTTGGATCACATGCTTTTTAGTTTTTGTAATTGTAATTCCATTTTTCATTCCAAGGTTTCTCTTATTCTAATTGCAATTGAAGATGACAAGTTCTTGAAATCTGGAAATCTATGTTCCACCACTAGTTCTTTATATTGATATTCCATTGTCAATGGAGAACAACTGGCAAGTAGCCCTGCTTCTCACATCTTGCTTTGTTTCACAATTGAAAAGTAGCATCACAAGGTTAATTTTACTTCTTTGTGTCTTCGTGTATCTTCTTTCTTGTTTTTTGATAAGTAAAGAAGAATTTATCTTCTTTCTGAAAGCATACTTACTAAAAATCCAATTGTTCCCTTCCTGATTAGGTCATATTTCAGCATAACATGGGGTAAAGTGAAGCATACAATATTATTTTGTATTAAAGCCTTAAAACCATTTTCTAAATTTTCTGAGTGCTTGATATATCTATTTTTAGACTAATTGGTGATTGATATTATTATACAAGATTGCTTCTGTTTAACTTTTTTTCTAATCTTTGTCATATGTTTATTCCCTTCTAACCTATCTCATATCCTAGATTTATGCATGCTTCACAGAATTACAATTCTCTTAGCTATGATGACAAGATCTTGGATGGTTTCTATGACCTGTATGGAGTTATGACTGAGTCAACCTCAGAACGAATGCCTTCCCTTGTTGATTTGCAAGGAACACCAGTGTCAGACACAATCACCTGGGAAGCAGTTTTAGTCAATAGGGCCGCTGATGCTAATTTGTTGAAACTTGAACAGAGGGCTCTAGAGCTGGCAGTCGAATCAAGGTCCAATTCTCTAGTTTTTGTAGGTAGTAATTTGGTGCGAACGCTTGCTATTTTAGTTGCTGACTATATGGGTGGACCAGTTGGGGATCCTGACAACATGTCGAGAGAATGGAAAAGTCTCAGTTACAGGTTGAAAGCAACACTTGGTAGCATGGTTTTGCCGCTTGGTTCTCTGACAATTGGATTGGCTCGTCACCGTGCATTACTGTTCAAGGTATCTGCTCGACTTTTTTTCCTTTATGGTTTAAAACCCAATTTGCTAGGGGACTGCCACTTTTGATGTTATGTGGGAGTCTTTGACTACCACATTTGAAATTCGTATTGGTGTTTTTGCCAAAATTGTCTATGCAAGATGCTCAGTCATGGTTTCCTTCAACTGCACTCATTGGCAATATAATCATACCAAGTTCGTGGCTGCTTTTGATCTAATTTGTGTGGGGCACTTGGTTATGTACAATGGTGTTTTCATTGTTTTGGATGGACGTATCTCAGATTCGAAATGCTAGTGTAGGTAGTTTGAGAAGCATTTAAATCGAGAAGAATTTAAATAAGTGTGAGGTATATGCAATTGCATGATCACATTCTTCTTTATACACCTGCTAATTTATTCCCACACTTCTTTTGTTCACTTCAGAATGCTGAGTCTCTGATGATTTTTCTTATGGAGGCCCTGTTATAGGTCTGATGGTTACGATTGTCCAAACCACTTTCGTAGTTTTGGACAGGGCTCATGACCTTTAACTCTAAGTATTCAGAATGACAAGTGCGTCACTTTTGAGTGTATTTGCTGTGTGCAACCTCTGGTTGAAACCATTTTATATGATTAATTGTTATAAGTCTACGCTTGCGTAGCTTCTAAATTGGTGAGCCTCTATAATACTTTCAATAAGATTTGTTTAGGTACTCACCAGAAAAGTGTCATGGTTCAGAGTATATCAGTACCTCTTTTAGAGATACATTCAAAAATGAATCATGTTAGAGATGGCTTTGAGGCAACTGGTGATCACAAGTGATTTTACATCCACTTACCATTGTTCACCACTTTTGCTGAGCGAATCTTTTTGGAGGTTACCTCACTGAATAATTCTGACTCATTTGTAGCACACCAAAATTTGTTCTCCCTATTTTAGTCTTTTTTTAAAATGATAAGATTTGTAGAAATATCCTAGTATGAGCCCTTGCTATGTCTACGGATGACAATGGGGTGTACAAGCGGTTGTAGTTATTCCCTCCTAATTGCAACTACAACCACTTTAGGCAATTATCAATTTTTAAATAAATGCAACCGCAACTGTTAGGCCGGTTGCGGTTTAAATAAGCAACCGCAACTGTTAGGCCGGTTAGCGGTAAACCACAACCGATGGTTATGCAGTTATTGAAGGCCCGGTTATTAATTGCTAACTACTTTTCATAAAAATCCAAAATTATTATTATTATTTTTTTTTCAAAAGAAAAGCCTCATTCGATGGACATTTTTCAAAATGTTTTCACCCAAATATGCTGTCATTCTTTTGATCAAATTCAAGCCTGTGCAATCAAAGTAGCCTTATCCTAGAACCATTATGTTCGCAGTTAGATGTAAGTAAGCTTTAAAATTAATGTGCAAAGCAAATTTGATTCTAACCATATATTACAAGTCACAAGTTTGAAACCTTACGAATATGAAAATCTAAGATTAACTTTGACTTCCGGGAGGATCTGAAGTTCCCGAATTAGCATATAAACAAAGAACCTAATGCAAGTTTGTGAGACCAAATGAAAATAGTGGGTTAAAAAACTAGAGGATCAGACCCAAACTCTTGAATAAAATATGTACACTGGAAGCTTTACAAGTAAAGCTTTAATTCGTTCCATTAAAGCTTTACTTGTTTGTTTTGACGCTGTTTTTGGTCTAAAGGTGAATATGGCTAAATCAGCTTTGGTCCCGGTCGGTGATGTGGTTAATGTGGGAGAATTGGCTGGTGTTTTGGGTTGTGGAACGGCTTCTTTGCCTATGAAATATTTGGGGCTCCCCTTGGGCTCTCGTTTTAAGGCCAAAAGCATTAGGGATGATATTTTGGAAAAGGTTGAGTGTAGGTTGGCTAGTTGGAAAAGGTTGCATCTTTCCAAGGGAGGTAGGGTTACTCTGATAAAGAGCATTCTTTCTAATCTTCCTACTTACTTCTTGCCCCTTTTCCCTATACTTGCTTTTGTGGCCAAGCGTATAGAGAAGCTCCAGTGTGGTTTTCTGTGTGGTGGTTTAAACGAAGAGTTTAAGTATCACTTGGTTAACTGGGACAAGGTGTGTTCTCCTATCTCTGAAGGTGGTCTATGGATCAACAAGTTGAGAGTGTTCAATCATGCTTTGTTAAGGAAGTGGCTGTGGCGTTATGTGCATGAGAGAGAGGCTTGGTGGAGAATTGTCGTAGATGCCAAGTATGGTTCTAATTGGGGTGGTTGGCACTCTGTTGATACTCTTGGGCCTCATGGGGTGGGAATTTGGAGGTATATTAGTAGGCGTGGCGGTTGTTTTCTAGCCATACTAGACTCGATCCAAGTGATGGGTCTAAAATCAGATTTTGGGATGATGTTTGGTGTGGAGAAACGACTCTCAAGGAAGCTTTTCCAGGCCTATACAATATAGCTAGTGCAAAAGATGCGGCTATTGCTGACAATTTTGACTTCACGGGTGGGACCCTTCAATGGAATTTTAGCTTGTTTCGGTTGGTCCATGATTGTGAATTGGATATGCTAGCCTCATTCTATACTTTGTTGTATTCTCATAGAATGAGAAGGGAAGGGGAGAATAAAATTTGGTGGGTTCCGTCTAGCAAAGGGAAGTTCAACGTTATATCTTTCTATAATATTTCGGTAAGTAAAGAGGCTAGTTCCTTTTCTTGGAAGAGTATTTGGCGTACCAAAGCACCTTCGAGAGTGGCTTTCTTTACTTGGACAACGCTGTTAGGGAAGATCCTCACTATTGATAATCTTAGAAAAAGGAATTTTATTATGATCAATAAATGTTGCTTGTGCAAATCAGATGGGGAGACTATTGATCATCTTCTTCTTCACTGTGAGATTGCTCATTCTTTATGGTATGCTATATTCAGTCGGTTTGGATTATCATGGGTCATGCCTAGCAAGGTGGCGGGCTTGTTTGCTTGTTGGTGGTCGGGAGGTCGTTCTTAGAGTGTTGTTGTTTGGAAAATGGTTCCTCTATGCATCGTGTGGTGTTTATGGTTAGAAAGGAACGAGAGATGCTTTGAGGATTCTGAGAGATCCTTGGAGGAACTCACGGCCTTCTTTTTCTACACTCTTTACACGTGGACAACAGCTTGGCTCGCTCCCTTAGTGATTAGCTATCTCGATTTCCTTGTTCTTTTCTTTTCTTCTAGCTAGGCGTTTCTCTTGTATACTCCCTGTGTATTAGGGTTGTGCCTCTCTACGCTTTTGATATATAAACATTACTTATATATATATACATACACTGAAAAGCACAATAAAATCCCCTTATTAACAGGCTCATGGAGTGATCTGACTTCAAGAAGTTTGTTTCTGTTTTCATGCTTCAACAACTTCTTTTTCAAACGGTAAAAAGTAAAAACCTGTCATATGACATATCCATATATCTTTTTTCCCCCTTTCGTGCTTAGCTAACTAAAGTAGCATCTACTACGAAGATAAAGCATATATACAAAGAGCCTAAAACGAGTTCATGAGACTATGAAAATAATGGGGATAATTTAATATATATTTTAAAACCGGTTACCGGTTACCCGGTTATTAACTGCTTTCGTCAATCCTTAGAACCGGTAATTGCAATTGGCCTAGGCAGTTATCTAGTTAACCGGTTGTGGTTATTTGCAGTATTAGCTGTTATGCGGATAGCAGTTGTTGGCAATTAATAACTGCATCGCCTGTACACTCCTAGATGACATAATGGTACATACCATGCTGATACCAGCATGAGATTCATAAAAGCTGCTGTAAGGTTCCTTTTCTGGATGATAATATTAGTTTTATCTCTCAGCCCTCCTATATGGCGTTTCACTTTCACAATATATAGGGACAGAAAAACTGTTCTTGGGTAATTTTCTTTCTCACTTCTAGTGAAATTTAAAGCATCTCTTTCAGAAGGTAAAGGTGAATAGTTAGTTTGATGGCGCATTTTAGGCTAACACTGTCCTGTGTACCCTCTCTGGTACGTTAGAATTTGACTGGTCTAATATCTAGTAGAATACTATGATATTGAAGGGTAGTTAGCGCCTCCACATTAACTGTTCTCAACAACTGCATTGTGATAAGTACCCAGGTTATCATGTTATCAAGGTGTTCAACAGGTATATTTTTAGAAGCTGCTCTGTCACCTGTGAGTCAGCCGTCTTCAACCATTAGATTTTTTATGTTTCCAGTTTTCTTTTGACAGCTTTACAATATTGCAGTAAAAATCAACAGCTTTGTCTTTCTTCGTATTATGTTCTTTGATTATCTTGCGTTATATGGCTCTGTCTTTAACTAACTCTTGTTTTATCAGTTTTCCTTGTAGTGAGGAATTCTGGTCTTCCACTAGTAGTTCTTTTCTACAAAATTTTGTTTGCTTATGTAGGTTTTGGCTGATAGTGTGGGTTTCCCATGCCGATTGGTTAAAGGACAGCAGTACACGGGGTCTGATGCTGCGGCAATGAACTTTGTAAAGATTGATGATGGAAGGTAATTATAAGTTTATGTTTTGCAATGCAGTCAAGTCAGCTGGATGATTCAGAGTTTAGTTATTTATTTTCTGTTTTCTGAAACATGATTTTGCTATGCATATATGATGTGCTTATAGTTGGTGTCCTAGGATTGCATTTGCATATGTTGCATTTTTATTTTCATTATTGTCAAATGTTTTTGAAATTGATGTCAGAGCAGAAAATTGCCTCATTTATCTTGGTAATTTTTTTAAAGGGAAAAATGCAAAATCAGTTCTTTTGGTTTACTTGATTTACAATTAACTCCCTCTAGTATCAAAATGAATTTAGTGGTCCCTGAGTTATGCAAAAAAAAAGTTTACTCCTTAGAGTCAAATTTCGTTCACTGACTTAACATATTTCATTAGTGTGACATTGACTTAAATAGGACACGTGTCACAATTTTAATGGATTTTGACATGTCACACTATCAAAATTTGCTAAGTCAATGAATGGAAATTTGACTGTAGGGAGTAATTTTTTTTTTTTTGGGCATACCTCAGAGACCTCTGAATTCATTTTGAAACCACATGGACCTAAGTGCAAATCAGGTAAACCACATGGACTAAATTTACATTTTTCCTTTTTTTAATTTGCGGTTGCAAAGCCTTGTCTGTTTTTAAGATGCGGATAACGTGACTTTCAGGGAGTATATCGTTGACCTAATGGCAGATCCCGGTACACTTATTCCATCTGATGCAGCTGGGTCACATATAGAATATGATGAGTCGTTCATTTCTGCAAGCCCTTTGTCTAGAGATATCGACTCCTCTCATATGGCCTCTTCAAGCAGTGGGGTTGGAAGTTCATTTGAAGAACATTCAGACTTTGGGACATTGGACAAGAGGCCTCGGTTCAGCAATTTAGCTGCTTTAGGAAAAGAATGTGATGACAGAAGTGATTTCACTTCTGCAAATATAACCAGGCCAACTTCAAGTGATGAAGAGCACAAGTCATGCTTAGACGATTTTAGAACTCCCTCCCATGTAGAGAAGGTGCCTGTGCGGGAGCCTCCTGGCAGGCCTAATTATCCTTACATGCATACAAGATCTCCTTCTTGGACTGAAGGTATTACCTCACCTGCTGTACGTAGAATGAAAGTGAAAGATGTTTCACAATACATGATTGATGCTGCCAAGGAGAATCCACAATTAGCTCAAAAACTTCATGATGTGCTACTCGAGAGTGGTGTTGTCGCTCCACCAAACTTGTTTAGTGAAATTTATCCTGATCAGTTAGATGTGTCAGCAGTTGAGGCCAGGTCCCCAACTGAAGATAAAGATGAAGGTAAGCATGGGATTGGAACCCAAGAAATGAAAGGTCAAGATGATGCTGATCCTCGAATTTTGCCTCCTTTGCCTCCCCACAGAGTGCACTCTAAAGCAAGAATTTCTTCTGGTCAACTGGAGCATCTTAAATCTGTGGAAGGCTTAGGGATTAACCTTCCGCTTGATACAGTGGAAGTAACTAGACAGCCTATCTCATCACAGCTTGAAGTAACTCCTGTAAAATATACAAAAAACGTACCTGTTGCTGCTGCTGCGGCAGCTGCAGCAGCTGTTGTTGCATCTTCAATGGTAGTTGCTGTAGCAAAGTCAAGTAGCGACTCCAATTTTGAACTTCCAGTAGCAGCTGCTGCCACTGCTACTGCTGCAGCTGTGGTTGCAACAACTGCAGCCGTCAGTAAGCAGTATGAGCAGGGCGCAAAAAGTGATGGAGATGCAGATGGTGCTGGTTATGAGCCACGGGGTAGTGGTGACCGACAGCACGATGCTTCTGGAGCCATTTCAGAAGGAGAGAGAATATCAGATAGCTCGGCAGGTAATGATAGCACAAAATCTGATGTCACACTTGATGAAGTTGGAGAACTCGAGATTCAATGGGAGGAGATCACCTTGGGTGAGCGTATCGGACTTGGTATTTACCTGTACATTGTGCCATCTAGTTCATGTACTTCTTGTCTTATAAAGAAGAATACTTAAGATGGCTTTCACATGTGTAATTTCATCTTTTTGGTTGTCCTTTGTTCTACAGGATCATATGGGGAGGTATATCGTGGAGACTGGCATGGAACTGTAAGTTTTCTCCTGCTGACCCTGAATGACTGTGGTGTATCCGTTGTTTTTGTGGTGTCTACTATTGGTGTAATCTATTCCTTTTGACTTGGTTTCAGAGATGTTTAGTATCTTGTGCTGCAATTGTTTCTGTGTGGCTAGAAACCCTCTGTATGGCTTCTAGGAACCTTTCAAAAAGTGTGAATGGATGGCAACATGAAAAACGTGAGACAAAGTTGTAGCTGCAAAATATCTTAGATGTGATCAGAGAGAAGAGTTTGCAGACAATGGGAATGATGTAGGATGGCCCTTTGATTTAGTGTTTAGGGTTTACTATGATCGATATAGGTCGGCTGAAGGCTCCACCTACTAAACTGGGCAATAAGGGAAACCTCAAGAGCATATGATAAATTGCGCTAGACAGATATACTGAATTAATTAAGCATATAAAGAACCTCAATGTGGGGGATTATACCTAATTAACATAACTGCATCAGAAAGTCTTTCAAATTTTTACGAACATGTATTAAAGACGTATTTTTTTCTTTAATGATAAAAAATATATGTAAATAGAAATAGGTATTCTTTAAATTGTAGGAGAGATTCCCTTTTTTTCAATATATATTGGTCCTGAAGGAAGTTGGTTTTACTTCAGGTATAAAGAGTTTATATGGCTCAAAATCCATTAGTATCATTTTTTGCACAGTTCATAAAATGACTTGGAAAGGACTCCTAATGATGTGAAATATATCATTAGGTACTTTCAAAACAATGTTGATCATTGTTTCTTTCAGATGTTAGGCAAAAGCCTACAACCAAATGCATGTTTTGCAAGTCTGCACATTATGTTGGTTGGTTTTACACTTGGAGCTGAAAACTTCTACAGGATGTTGTATGAGGCCCAAAACAGGTCAGGGCTTAACATTATCTGATGCAATTAAGGACCTTGTTGATGCATTAAGCTCTATTTTGGTTGTAATGACAGCAATATGAGCATACTTTAAATGGTTCCCTTGAACATCAACCCTGCACTAGGAGCTGTCAACTTAAATTGGGAAGAGAGTATTATGTCTGCATTCATGCATCAATCTGATGACTACACTTTACTTATTTTATCTCCTTCTATTGTGTTTGTTTATCTGTATTAAATTACCAATTACCCAAAAAACTTAAGCTGATAGGAAGAGGTAAATTTAATCACTTAATCATTACTTTAATAATCTGAATTAAGTCTTTGGGAGGTTTACCCCTGATTGAATAATTTGAGATGTTCTTAGACCTTATTTACATGTTTGATGCCCAAAGCATTATCACCATTTTCCTATTCCTGAAATGCTTAATGTAACAACAATATCTTCTTTGTTTTGGGATGTTTCTCTACTTGTATAGTTTGGAATTAGATAATCAACTGTCTAGCTATGTCTCTCCGCTTCTTGTTTGTTTTGAGATTTGTTGCTTGTTTTTGTGTCAAATTCTTGTTTTTGGGAAGTTTTTATTTTGATCTTATTGTCATCTTTCGTTTTTACAGGAAGTGGCTGTGAAGAAGTTTCTAAACCAAGATATTTCTGGTGAATCACTTGAGGAATTCAAAAGTGAGGTACAATTTGTTTGCCCCTTCCTTTCCCTCTTTGCTTACTTTCTTTTAATGCATCACCAATTGTGCCCAAAGCTTAAGTTAGTAAGAAATGATCAATTAAATATTTCTCTACACTACCCCTTACATGTGGTTCTAACAATCCCTTCTATATAGTGGTCCAATATATGGAATATTAAACCATGTGAAAGTTCGTCAAACTCATATAATGATGATAAATTGTCAATTGTCCTTAAAATAATAGGAAAATGTAAATTCAATTTATTTCCTTGCGGTTTTTAAACATTCAATTTATTTCCTTGTGATTTTTAAACAATAAATTCAATTTATTCTCTCTATTCTCTAATATATGTTCAGCTCTCATTTTTTCTTAAAAAAATCATTTTTTTACCTAACATATCTGATATTCTTGCCATATCCATGCCGTGTCCAACCTGTATCTTGTTGTGTCCCTTAAAAAAATTAATTTCTTTATTTATGGGTTAGGTATTCTGCCTTATCCTGCATGTCTGTAGACTGTATCAGATCTGGATACGATAAATCCTTTGAGATATCCATCCTTGAGTTAATCTTTATTTTGTTATATTTATTTTTTAATTAGTGCATTTATCACTATGGTTTCTTAGATCTTGTTTCAAGAGAGAATAAAATGAAGTTCTTTAATTTTGTCTTGCTTGTGCCTGAAGCTTTCAAATGATGTAATTATTTGCTTAATTTGTGCTAGTGAGGTGTTACTTCAATAAATCGACAACATCATTTGTATCTAATACGGCCATTCTTGACCCCTCTCATTAACTCTGGTTAATTCGTTATCCATTCTGATTAACACATAGGACATCATGATAAAGTGAGACAAATGAGGGTTATTTCTGTGGTGAGATCATTTATAAGGCCGCATGTGCTGTGAAAAATGGTCCTTGCCCCACATTGCCTTATTTATTGAGCATATGATTGACTTGTCAAAATTTATGGGATGAGATGTAAGGACATATTTGTCAAGATTGTGATAAAGAATTTGGAAAATGTAACTGTTACTTTTTTCATGCCAAACTCTTTCCACCATCTCATATGCATGCCTAAACCTATTCCTTAAATTAAGCTTTTACTACGTTTTGCTATCATTGTTGTTAGAATATTAATCAAATGATAAAATTCACAATTTCCTATTAACTTAAATTTTCAGGATAATTGGTGATTTAACATGGTATTCGAGCAACGATCTTGAGTTTGAATTTTGATTCCGTAATCATTTATTATATTTTATTTATAAACATGAGTATTACCTTCTATTTCAGTTAAATATTTGAAGTGTTTGGCTTCATTTATTGAGGGGTAGATCCACATGTGAGGGAAAGTATGAGAATATTAATTAAATGATTAAATTTAACATTTCTAAGTATGTGAAGAACATTTACTTGGGTCTAAATTGAAAAATATTACCTCTCTTTTGTTTTACACCCCACTTCTTCCACCATCTAATTTACATGCCTCAATCCCATCCTTTAGGATTTAACTTTTTCTACTTTTGGCTGTCATTGGTATCTCTAAGTATGTAAAGTTTGAAATATTTTTTTGTACTTGTGGTCTGAATTGCAAGGTTCGGATAATGAAAAGACTCAGGCATCCAAATGTTGTTCTCTTCATGGGAGCTGTAACACGTGCCCCAAATCTTTCAATTGTCACTGAATTTCTTCCCAGGTATTTAAACACTCTACTTCTGATCATAATCATGTTATAGCCTAATCGCAGATTTATGGAAGTCAATGTGTGCCATAATGTTAACTTACCACAAGAAGCTCTTATTATTACAAGACTATATCAAGTATAATTTTCCTGTGGTAGTTTGGAATTGTTCAGAATATTCCTCTTTTTTTTTTTGTTTTGTTTTGTTTTGTTTTTTGTTTTCCTTCTGTTTGATTAATGTTTCTTCTCATGCATTGATTTACATGAATTCGATACACACACAAACACATAGCCAATGAGAGGCATCAAAAGAGGATCTTGTATGGTAGGGCTTTTAGAAATTATTGATTGACATGCAAATACTGTCCTGAAATAAACTTTCTTATAATTTTTTTTTTGACTGAATTTTCAGCAATTTCCCCAATTTGGGAATTTTTCTTGAGATTTATAGTTATATAGTTGTTGTTGCTGTTGTTCTTCCATGTTTGCTTTATCACAGTCCCCAAAAAAGAGAAGATTGTACATCTTTTGATAAATAATTTAATGATGAAAGAGACTTGCAAGTACACAGAATGTGGTTGGAGAATCCCATAAAGCATAAACCATCTGAGGAAAAGAAGGGACACCACCTACAAAAGATATCCAGTCATATAATTTCCTCAGAAATAAAGACTTAAGCAACACAGTGGTAACCCTTATGAATTAAAAGACTTATTAAGGCTTATCTAATTAATCTCTATCAAATTTCCCATTTGAATAAGAGCAAAGAGCTTACTCTGCTATGATGATTCTGCTCGATTAAGTGCTTCCATTGCTAGTATGTTTCTGTTTGATAAATTATTTCTCATGTCTTATTAGTTATGTTAATTTGGAATGTTAAAGCACAAATCTTTTTTTTTTATTTTTTTATTTTTTTTGGCAGAGGTAGTTTGTATAGGCTGATTCACCGGCCTAACAATCAATTAGATGAAAGAAGGCGGTTGAGGATGGCCCTTGATGCTGTATGATTCTGTCTGTCTTGCCGTTCATTCCACTCTCATTCAGCAACTCACTATAATTGTTGACTTTGCTGGAGATAATTGATCATTTTTGAATGATGAAACTTTCAGGCTCGGGGAATGAATTATTTGCACAACTGCTCTCCCGTAATAGTACACCGTGATTTGAAGTCCCCAAATCTTCTTGTTGATAAAAATTGGGTTGTGAAGGTGGTGTCTTATCTTGTTACTGAGATTCTGAATATATTAAATGTATCTTCCATGCTTAACCCAACAGGATGAAAAATTTTCTGCCTGTTCAGGTGTGCGATTTTGGGTTGTCACGGATGAAAAATAGCACATTTCTCTCTTCAAGGTCAACTGCAGGGACGGTAAGCCATTAACAACTTCATTTTCTTTTCTTTCCCTTTTTCCTTTTATTTGCTTTTGGGTCATCCACCTTATTTGGTCTTCCATGTTTTTGATTTACTGATCTATTATGTTCATGTCGCAATGCTGGATATATTCTTTTCATGATCATATCTGGTATCTATGCACCTTCTATATGTTTCCAGTAATAGTGAACTACTTACATTTGTGCTTCTCATGATAGTATTGTCATCTGTTTCATTTCTTTTTTGTTTTGAGCTTTATGTTCTGTTGGTGTTGGTTGCATGACCTAGGTATTTGGTAGACCTTTAGTGGTGATTAAGAGGAAAAAAAGAACTACACATATTTTTTGATGTGGCAAATGGCTCAGGACAAATTGCAGAGAAAATTGGTGTTTCTTTTGACTGTTAGTTGATGCCAAGTTTGATCTATGCATTGCAATTAACTTGGCATATGTTCTCTCAAACTTTCAAAATCACAAGGAGAGAACTATTCCAAAAGTTACTCATTCTGCAAGATTATCAGGACTTACTGTTTACAGCATTCTTTTATTCATGACTGATAAAATCACAAGGCCTATTCTCTTCTCTTTTTTGATAAGTAATTGAAATATCATTAAAAGCGTAAGGCACCCTCGGGTCCAAGGCCTATTCTCTTTTCAATAAAGGTTAAAGGACTCATGTACTTTTGGTGTCCATGGGGATGGTGAAAATGAGACAAAAGCTTGCTGGTTAGGCTTCAAAATGATCAAGGCTATTTTTGGTGGTAGTTGGTACAATCATATGATTCAATAACTATATAATAGTGTTAAAATGTAAGTTATTCCAATGGTTTTTGGTGCTATTGCTCTTGAACTTTGGGTTTAGTTCCGTTAAAGTAACTTGGTTATCTGCGACAGTACTAAAAGGAGAAGTCTATCTCTAGTAGAATATGCGGAAATAATTATGAATATTGTAATCATCTACCCTGCCATATGGCTATTCATGCATTGCTTGCAATATGTTTTCATTTCGTGATGATTGACTTGTTTGTATGTGTCTTTGATTGAAAGTTTTGCAACCATTAGAAGTAGGTATTGAATAAGTTCATGTTTGTATTGCATGCTTCAGGCTGAGTGGATGGCCCCAGAAGTGCTAAGAAACGAACCTGCAGATGAAAAGTAGCAACCCATCCCCCCTCACACACAACACTTTTTCCCTCCATGGAGTTTTTTCATAATTGCATCATGTAATTCAATATGCAGGTGCGATGTATATAGCTTTGGAGTCATACTATGGGAGCTCTCTACATTGCAACAACCATGGGGGGGAATGAACCCAATGCAAGTTGTTGGTGCAGTTGGATTTCAACATCGGCGTCTTGATATTCCAGACGATATGGATCCTGGCATTGCAGATATTATTCAGAAATGCTGGGAGACGTAAGTATTTTTGTTGTTTTTCTCTTCCAGCCTCTTCCATCGACACTATAAGAAACATGGGTGATTAATTTTTATATATTGATATTGTGATTCTAAACATGCAATGCCAAACTCTTTTGTCGGCTTAGCTTAGTCTTTAGGAAGGTGATTCAGCTGGCATAAGAAAATGTAAATTAATTTGTGTCCACAATGGTTTCAACTTGAGAACAGATGTAAAAGCAAACAACCAACTATTGGGCTACAAGCTGTGTTTGCTTCTGTTGGCCATTCTAAAGTATATTACTGTAAGACAATTTAGCTACATAAAAGTGTAATAGGTGGGCAGCATGGGTTTTCAAACCTAAACCTCTGCCATTAGGCCTCAAGTTATTGTTTTTTGTTTTATGCCTTCTTAAAGTCAATTGAAAAATCAACTATACAAATTCAAATTTATCTCAACATATTACATAAGATTTAAATATTTTAAGGACTCTTTATCTTTATTTAAATTAACCTTTGGATTCACATGTGGTTTAATTTTTTGATATAATCCTGTGTTTGCTTTTTGCCTGGTATAATTTCATACTTCATAGATATTTCCTTTTATTTTGTGCGAGTTTCTTAATCAAACCACTGGTTCAACCATGGACCCACTGGTTAAACCAATGACCTGGAACTTTGACAGGTCAATATCTGGTTTGGGGCTTTAATCTATGTTCTTACCACTCCTTGCTTCCAATCAGATCTTTAAAGCATATTTGGTTATATAATTTCTTTCAAAAACTTTTCATCCTTTCTGATTACTCCCCATTAATGATGGACTATCTTTGCAAATGCACCTCTCTACTCGTGGCCACCTACTTCTTTTCCTTTGGGTAACATGATCTTCTTATTGCAGTGTATCCAATATTCTTCAAAATTCCTTTTCTGCAGTTCTGACAATTGATCCATCTAACATTTTAGAGACCCAAAATTGAGACCTACATTTGCTGAGATCATGGCTGCTCTGAAGCCGTTGCAGAAGCCTGTAACCAGTTCTCAAGTTCCCAGACCAAGTACATCCGTTGGCGGTGGACGTGAGAAGGCTCAGCCATCACGAGTTGCAGAGGAATGAGCAGGCTAGAGGAGGAAGTCAACAACCTGACTCACTGCTCATTGGACTGCAAAAATATTGCTGAGAAGTTCTAGATTGCTGGGACAAGTATGAGAAAGTGCTCTCGGTTGAGATGATGACCCAACATACACTCTGATTTGAATTGTGATTCTTTTTCCTCAATCACTTTTTTTTCTTCTTTTTTTTTTTTGGTATTCTTCACGGTACAGCTATTCGCAAAAGTCGTGTATTTGTTTGTAAAAATCCATTGAAATCTTGTAGTCAATGTTTGAAATTGTCATTGTCCATAGAGTAGTATCAAGTAGTTTCAGAAGCACTATGCTGCCTTGAATTAGAGAGTGGGGTAGGAAAGCTGAAGCTGTAGATAAATGCGGGAAGAATTGTGCCAACTGCCAGAAATTGGGAGTTGCAGAATCTGATACACTGATGGCATGCGGCTCATATGAGCCAAAAAAAATTTCTGTTTACATTTTTTGGCAGACATTGTTTTAAGGAGCAATCACAAAGCTGTCTAATTCACAACACTGGCCTGTACCATAAATATAGATAGTGCAATTTCAGTAAGACACTGGCTTGTTAGTCGCATAGCAGCTACAGAGCCATCTTTACTTGCTTTTTTCTTTTTGTGCATACAAGAAAGAAAGGAGAGAAACTAGGGGAGGTTCTTTACCAGCTTTACTCTTTTCTTTCCATGCCTGGAGGTGGTCAATGCTTGTACAGGGGATTTGGTTTACCAATAAAGAGAATGAGATTGCAATAGAGTAACAATTCGTGTTTCGGATCGCATTGATGTATGCATATAAGACTATATATGTCAACTTTAATTTGACTCATTTAATTAAACGGGTTAAACCTTTCAACTAAAATTTGTTAATTTTGTATTGGATTCGTGTTGAGTCTACGAGTCATGTTAAAACTTGTCGGTCCTAAATATTGCTTGTCAAATTCGGGTTGTGTCGAGGCATGACTATAAAACTATATGGGTTAACTATACCCTAACCTATGTAAGTGTTGGATTCGTATCGGACTCGCAATTCATATAAAAAATTGTCGGCTCTGTACTGCCATAAAATCCTTATTGCATAGATAATGGCAGCCAAAATTTGCAAGAAATTGAAGTCTTGGCTATTTTTTTTTTTTTTGGTACTAACTAATAAAAAGTGCATACAAAAAATAAAAGGGTATATATATATATATATATGTATATATATATAGCATTTGTGGATAAGGTTGTGTTTCCCTGTCTCATATCATTATACCTTAACCAAGCTCCCTCTGTTATCTTCTATCCTGAAAATGGCTTCCATCTTCGGCTCCCCACCATTTCTCTCCCACCCCATTACAAAGCCTCACTTCTCTTCATCATCACAAACGCCACCTCCTCCACCAACTCCACCTTCGCAGCCTCAATCCCCAACACCATCTCCGCAGCTAACTACCTCTTCATCGGAGCAGCAACCGCCAGTCTCTGTTAAAGTGGAACAACAGAAACCCAAAAAACGCTCCACTGTTGACTCCACAGACTGGATAGCTTCCTCCTTAACCAGGCGCTTCGGGCTCGGTGCGGGCCTTGCGTGGGCTGCCTTCCTCGCTGTTGGTGTAATCTCTGAACAGGTTAAGACCCGCATTGAAGTCTCCCAGCAAGAAGCAGATACCAGGTTTGTCATCACAAAATTGCTCAGAGCTGAAATTTTCTTGAAAATGCAAGGTTTATATAATAATTTTATCTTCTTTGCATGTGTGGAATTGTTCTCATGCCCAATTCGCTCGCTTTTGAGGGAGATAGAGCAAGTTTACTGATTTTCTTTTTCTTTACATGGATGAACAAATTTCTTTCATCATAAGTTCATAACCATTAGACAAACTGATTTTTTTTTTTTTTTTTTTTTTTTTTGGGTGGTCTTGAATATGAACATTAAGATTTAAATTCAAGTTGTTATTAATCAAATTAAAAAAAAGTTATTAACTTCAAAAGGAAAACACCAAAGCTATCAATACCAAAATTAAATCAAAGCAATGATGGAGGAAATCTACAGTGAAAAACTTTTGAGGAACTATTCAAAGCAAACTACTTTGTGAGCTGGCTAACCCTAAAGGCATCGACGATAGAAGACTTATATGTTAGAGGTTTTTCTTACTTACAAAACCTTTGTCACTCTGAAAACCCAATTTTGCAACTCTGTCAAATCGCTCCCCATTCACTTCGCATCGCGGTAGCTCTAGAGCCTTTGGCCTTCTTCTACATATATAGATCACCTTCAGGAACAAACCTCTATCCCTTCAACTCAGAATTCTAGTGGTTGTAAGCTTTTTTGTGGTTTGAATAGGGAGAATCAACTAGGAGAAGGTTTGAATCTGTTTAGGCGCCTCAAGAACACTGAAAAACCTCTCCAAAACAATTGAGAAACCACCTCTAGGCTTATGAGAAGTTGTGGATTATGAATGATGCTTATATAGAGGCTGAGAAAACTAATGTTTTTAGGCTAAATCAACTAGGTTAAAACAATCGGCCATCGAATCCTGTTCGAAGGGTGAATTCTGTCCAATTCTTGTTTGAATGGCTTTCAACTGGATTGCAACCGAGGCATTTTGTCAAGATTTTGAAACTTCTATTAACATTCTGTTTTGACCTAGTAAACATCGGAATTGGAAACTTTTCTTGAAATACAAAGTTGTAGACCTTTGAATTATCTTTCCAATGCTTACCAAGTTTGTCTTCATTTAATATCGAAATCAAAAGATATGGTCGTTTTACTCCAAGTAGGTGTTTGCTGGACTACATTCACAAACTATAATTTTTCATGTCTTGGACCTTTTTTTTAACCAATTTAACCCTCAACTCAAACCTAAACATTACAACCCAAAACCATTTTTTGACACATGAATTTGCAAAAAATAAAACCTAATAGCCTATCTACAATGGGTAACCATAATGACTTGGTTCAGATATTCTTGATAAACACCTGCAGGTTACTGAAAAACACAATATCTTATGATGAAGCCCGTGGTTAGGACTCTTGACCTTAGCTTTGAACAAATGCTCAAATTTTGGCAATACGTCAAGACTTTGATTCATTTAAAAAAAAATAAAAAAATACAGATGTTATATATCGAAAGAAGAAAAGAAAGAAGGCAATTCTACCAACAATTAAAGTAGAAATATTTGAAATTTTGGCCTGTCTATATATGTATTTTACTTGGCTGTGACCAGTGCAATCAGGTAAACCATATTCAAAAAATTTGTGCTATTCCCACTGAATGACTGGATGACTGAAATCTATTGCTTTCGTCTTTATATGAAAATTGAGACACTGTTCATAAACTGGTCGTTTGAAATGCAACCAATAACCAAATTTGTGTTCTACAGAAATGTCGATACGGAAGAGGAGGTGGTGTTGCCTAATGGCATAAGGTATGTATATTTTATCATAATTGCCCATAACTTGACCTTTGAAGTACTGAATTATCCTCATTTTTCTTACAACATGCATAAATTTTGGATCAGGTATTATGAAGTGATAGTTGGTGGGGGGGCTTCTCCAAGGCCAGGAGACTTGGTTGTGATCGATCTCAAGGGAAAGGTACAAGGCAGTGGGGAAGTGTTTGTGGATACATTTGGTGGTGAGAAGAAGCCATTGGCTCTAGTAATGGGGTCTAGGCCATACAGCAAGGGAGTGTGTGAAGGAATAGAATATGCATTAAGATCTATGAAGGCAGGGGGTAAAAGGAAAGTGATAATTCCTCCCAGTTTGGGATTTGGGGAGAAGGGAGCAGAGTTAGGTCCTGGTGTGCAAATTCCTGCTTTTGCAACGCTTGAGTACATTGTTCAGGTTGATAAAGTCTCCATTGCACCGGCTTGAATTTGAGTGTCATTGGGTAGTTTATGACCAAATGGTTCTTTGTAGATAACATATATTTTATACCCCCCCTGCATGATTGTTTATCATTTGCTCTTGGCTCGGCATGTCTTGAGAGAGAAATAAAGAGAGAATCTTTGATGCATTCAAAACTTGAGGCAAATTTTTTCGAACAAGGGGATAATGATGCACAAATTGACGCATCACCAATTAATAGTGTTTCAGCTCAATCATCAACCGGGAGTTCCATGTCAACGGGAATTCAAATCTTCATCAAGGGTTTATTAAAGCTCTAAATTATTGAGATGAGATTCTCTTTTAAAGGTACGACTCTTTTATTTATTTATTTTTGGCTGTGAAACTCTGCCAAACTTTATTATCGACTAATAAAACTCCGTTCAACATAAAATTTAGATACCTTTTCTTTTATTCCCCTTTTGTCTTACGTCAACCTTGCTACCTACGTAAAGCATATTGGACGCTTCCAAATACTATTAGCAACCCCACATGCTAACAAACAACTTAGCATCAACGCTGCACGCTAGTCTTTATTGTAAACAATGTAAGAAGAAATTCTTCATGTAATTTATTTTCAATTTCACTCTAGCATAACAAAATTAACAAGGGCGTGACAAGAAATATGGTAAATGACATAAGGGGGGAATGTTACTCTCCTTTTGTAGAGTAGCGGAACTAAGATTTTGTTCTTGGGAGGCCAACTAATAACTAGTAAAAATAAGATAATATTACAAGATAAATAATTTTGCGGAGAAATTCACTTACGCCTCTCGAGAAAAGTATGAAAATTAGTTAATAGTGGACAAAAATTTCCTCCAAACTCTAACCTAGTCTCTAAAGTTGCCAAGTGTTCTTAAACATATAAAATGCATATATTTTTTTTTTAACATACTTCACAGCGGTTTAACTCCTCATCCACTAAAGTTTGAAATGTTTTCTCACCCAACTCTGAAAATGTCCTCACCTCCACAAGCTTCTCCCTTCTCTCTTTTAAACATAGTGAATTTGAGGTGAGAAAACCATCAACCAATGAAGCAAAAGGGCACAAAACCCAAGTAATATCAATCCAATGGATTCCAACCAAGCAAACCCTCTTAGATAAAAACCAAGCAAACTATTATCCAAAACAGCAAAATGACAAAGACCCTGTTGATAAAATAAGTTGGCAAACTATTATCCAATCCACCACTATCAATTGGGTCTATTTTCATTTTGGAAGAAATTTCTTCCAACTCAGTTAAATAATATTCTGGTCGTTAATAGCAGCAGTAGAATACATAGGGTCAAACTTTGAAATTAAAAGTCAAAGGGTAACGTTGCAGATATCCCAACCACAAGTGTCGAATGGAGAATAAGAGAGCACGCAGAAAAGCTCTTCTACAATTTTACGTAGACAATAAAGATTCCCGAAATTAAAATAATAGTCAATAGTCATCATATAATTAAATAATATATGTTTTTTTAAATCTCTATAATATATTTTAAATAATTAAATCCATTTAATCCTGATACAAAAGCCACGAGCTGACGAGCATCAGCAGTAGCATAGAGGGAGAGAACCAGAGAAAAGATATTGCGCCATCGTCATGGGAACCGTTATCGACTCCCATTTCTTAGGCCTAACTGCCATTGTCACTGTAAACTTTCTCTCTCTCTCTCTGCTTGACTGATTTTCATGTCTGAGTTTTTTAGTCTTGAAATATGAAAGAAGTTTGATGGGTATTGCAGGTGGGGTATCAGTTTTTGTTCTTTATAGTCACAGCCCTTCTCAAATTCGATAAAGTCACTGACTTTGCCGGTATCTTGTTCTTTCTCTCCTTATCGTTTAATTTCTTTGCTTTCTCGGACTTGAATTCCGCCATTTTCCTTAGAAGAGAAATGGGTTCTTGTTTGGTTGTTGAGAAATGGTAGGAAAACATAAGTGAAAGAGAATTTGGTTCCTTACTGAGCTCTTTGAACACGTCTAACAAGAAAAGAAAACGAGAAGAAATAATGGGGCAGTCGTCTATTATAAGATAATTTCAGTTTTGCTGACCATATGTTGCTTCCAGTTTTTTTTTGGTTAAATTTTATTTATCTTTCATTGAATTTACAGGAAGCACAAATTTTGTGATAATTGCGATATTGACTCTGATTCTGAAAGGCACATGGAATTTTAGACAGGTAAGATCTACTGGTTTTAATTCTGAAAGGCACATAAGGTAAAAGTACTGCGTTATGATTATAATGGAATTTGAATTTATGTTTTTCTTTTGGATAAATACGTTTAGTCTTTGTTCGGGTTTTCATAAATAATTGGAATTTATTTTTCTTTAAGTGCATATATACCTTATGTGGCTCAGTGTGTTGTTGAACTTGAACATAGCCTCACTGTATATCACTTTGCTGCTCTGTTTTTCAGATAGTCCTGACTTTGCTTGTATTCATATGGGGTCTTCGCCTGGGATTGTTTCTGTTAATGAGGTATGATTAATGTAACATTGCATAAAGCAAACCTCTTTTAGTTTAATTTCTTCTCTGGATGAAAATTCTGATTCTAACGTGAATGAAGTGTATTAGTAGCTAGGCTAGTGTCTATTTACAGGCTATAGTCAGATCATCAAATGTACAACTTGGTTTCATTTTTTAGACTTGACTCCACCAAGCCTCAGGTTTCCAACCTGTTGGATTCTCGTAGATGAAATTCTCTACCATTCACCTCTACCTTGGTCCATGTCCTTTGTCATGTCATAGACAATCTTCAGGGATTTTTTTTTTCTTTTTCTTTTGCTGACTTGGCCCCTGCTTAGTTTAGATCATAGTGGTGGATGGACTCTATTAGCTCTTCTAGTCACTTTTTCTTTTAGATTGTAAATATTTGTTTTCTTTTTTTCCTAAATGTCATTAATGCAGGTGTATTTCCTTGTTTACTTCCATATACTTGTGTTTTTTGGGTTGCACCCATTTCGCGTTTTTAAATTAGTTTATATACTTACCTGAAAACTTCAACTTACTACCATTACTACTGCTGCTATTAAATATTCTTATCCTTTGAGCATGGCCGAAGCTTAACGACATTGTTGCTGTATATTACTGTATCATCTAGATATCAACTTTCTATTTAATTTTGATTTTCTGGTTGATATGATTAGGATCTTGCAGTGGGGGGAGGATAGACGTTTTGATGAAATGCGTAGTAATTTGGGAAAGCTGGCAATATTCTGGATATTTCAGGTTTTTATAGCTCTCTATTTTCTATTTTGAATTAGCTATAGCACTGTATTGATGCTTTTAGTTTGTGGGGGCCGGTTGGACTGGCTGTCTTAACATTCAAATTGTATTAAAACCTATTTTTTCCCCTTCACTGCAGGCTGTCTGGGTGTGGACAGTTAGTTTGCCTGTCACAGTGGTTAATTCAAGCTCAAGAAATCCATCTCTCCAGGCTGCGGACATAGTTGGCTGGATTATGTGGTCAGTGGGTTTTTTAATTGAAGCAACAGCTGATCAGCAAAAATTGGTATTCAAAAACTCTCCAGAAAATAGAGGGAGATGGTGCAATGTTGGAATCTGGAAATACTCTCGTCATCCCAACTATTTTGGCGAGGTTAGTGCTTCTATTTCATTCAAACGCCACTACTTCTTGCACTGGTGCTGCATGCAGCTGTTCTTGATGCTTTTTAGAAATTTGTGATGGTGCTACTACAACAGAGCTTAAGTTATACCTTTATATCAATCTCATTTGTAATTGATGATATCTCTTTCATGGTTATTGTTGCAAGCTTCCCCACTTTAAGTTTATGTGCTTCTTATTCTTTACTATCTTTAGTATAAGCACCTCCATATGGAACTTTATCAACCACTCATAATTTGCAACTGCTGGACTTCTTTCAGCTTAATATATTGGACATTATGTTCATTTAGGCTGTTTGATTGTGGGTGGAACTATATCTTAGGAGAAAAGCTATTTAGTAGACTCTCATATGACTTCCATACAACTATGATGATGTGGTAGTGAAAATCAATCTTTGGATCAACAAGCATTACTCATATCTTAGACATGAATCTCCAGTATTGTGGCACTAGAAGACTGATACTTCTTTAGAAAAATTGTTAGTTTACTAATACTAAATTTGTTAACTCCTTTGAGGAAGTGACTAAAATTATTTCTTTGGTTCTGGGGTTCTGGTTCCATATGCTTGCCTCATACATCTCACATGCTCAAAAGCCATACCTCACGATCAGCATACTTATATGTATACGCATCAGTCATTGAACAACTTTGTTACATTATTTACCTTGATTCCATTTCCATCAATTAATGGAAGCTTGATTAATGTTAAGCTCAGATTCTCCTCTGGTGGGGAATATTTGTGGCTTCCACACCGGTACTAGAAGGTGCTGAGTGGCTTGTAATCCTTGGGCCATTCTTCCTCACATTGTTGCTTCTTTTCATCAGTGGCATACCATTGCTTGAGGTTTGTGTCTTCTTGCTTCTGATTTTATTACAATATTCACCATTTTCTGAATCGGCTTATAATATACTGCACAAATGGAAACAGGTATCGGCAGATAAGAAGTTTGGGAATGTAGCTGAATATAGGCTTTATAAAAGAAGAACTAGGTTATATTCATCTTCTCTTTTTTTTTTTCTTTTTTTTTTTCTTTCTTTTTGTGTGTGTATTTTGGAGGAAAAAGTAGCTGAGATTAACATATTATGTCGCAGCCCTCTAATTCTACTGCCACCAGCAGTATATGGGAATTTGCCCTTCTGGTTCAAAGCAAGTTTTCTCTTTGAATTTCCTTTCTACAGTCGTAGTCTTCCACAAGAAGGATTAAACTGGTGAGACTAAAACTTTGTGTAAATACTTTAATCTTGATAAGAAACTCATGCTATAATTGCAATTTTCATTTAAGTTGGTCTCATGTCTGAAGTTATTTATGTGCATGATTCTTCATGGAATATCTAACAGTGCTTCCATTGTGATTGTATTCGAGGCAAATGACTCAGTAGCGACATATTATATATGTTTGTGGTGCTTTATTGTTGTAGTCTTTTCCGTCTTCTCTTACTCTAGCTCTCTTTGGAAGGTGTCTTTAACATAGTTTAGGAATTAGTTTTTTTCTTAAGATGTTTCTCTTGTACACATTCCTTGTATAAGGGTTGGAAATAGGTATTGAGTTGGAGGAAAAAAAAAAGATTGACAAAAAGAAAAAAAGAAAAAAACAAATTGTATAACCAAAATCGTGAGAACCATGTTGCAAGTTGCAATGGTGTCCTGTTCTCCCCTCCAAATTTCATTGGATCTATGATTACATAGAATATGCTGCAAGTTGCTTCCCAATCTTTCCCTTGTCATCTGCTTGCTGGCTGTTATATCTCTTTCCTCATCCCTAATTGCCCTTAATTCCAAGTACCTAATTTCTTTTTATATTACCAGTAATGCTAGCAATATGAATGCGAAAGAAATCTGACATTGACCGCACTTCTCTGGTCATGTCCTAGTATACAAGAACCCAAATTGACATATTGAATTGAACAATGAGATAGTAAATGGGATGGTAATATCAAAGTATGATTGAAGTGCATGATTTTCCTGATTTGCTTGACTTTGATCATTAATCATTCCATTCATGATTTTTTTTTTTCTCAAGGGCCAAGGTGTTTAGCATTTGTGCTAGAAGTCATTAAGTTGTGTGTAGTGTTTTATATGGTTTAAGCTTTTGATTGGCAGTGCAATGCTTTTGTGTGTTTGGAAAAATTTATTGTTGATGGTGCCGATTTGTGGTTTCTTTAATGCATTTACCATCTTTGCAAGGTATAGAGCAAGTGGGGGAGAAAGCAGCAGCGGATTGAAGATGCATTAGTGCACGACGATTCTTTGACTTGCGAAGTTTCATTTCTTTATACTCCCTTATATGGTTCATTAGTGTTTGATCTTCTCTATGGCAAGTATGATGAAGTGGAATTCTGATTTGCTAATTTTCAAGCTGTCCTGTTATCCCCAATAAGGATCATAGTAGAACATGTACATATGATTGGTTGATTCTGCAAGAATTTGAGTCATCATTATCTTCCCTTTTCTTCTTTTCTTTTGTAAGAGCAGTACAATTTACAAATAAGGTGTGGTCATTCTCTCCATACTCTGCAATTCGTTATACTGTTGGAGCTATGCATTTCCCGCTTCACCATCTTTAAGTGACCTTTTTGTTGTCATTTTTTCAAATACCAAAACTTTGCCTTCAAAATGTGATGGGCAAATCCCTGGTGTGGTTATGTCATATTCTCTAATAGAAACAACATGCCATGGAAAATGTGATGCAAAAATTTGATTTTACTTGTACGATATCACATTTTTAACTCGTATGAAAGGAAATGATGCCCTCTAAAATTGTTTTTTGGGAAAAAAACTCCACTTGCTAAACCCTCTCAGATCTCTCCCATGGAGGAGGGAAGAGCTCTCCTCCCTACCTCCCCCACCTAAACGACCATTTCTCAAACCCTTTTGGGCTCATCCTTTTCCTTTCTCTTTTGTCTCAATAACGCTTTTGTTTGGAGTATAAATCTCAAATCTACTGCAACATCTCTACCTACACAAGCCACACACCCTTTTTCTGCCATCTCCAGCCAATTCTTTCTCGACTAATGTCCCTTCCAGCAGCGCATGGGCTTCACGCACCAACACCTTTTATCTTTTAGTCTTCACTACCATTTCTGCAGCTGGTATTATACTAAGAATCTATTGCCTACTTTCTACACTCAAAATATCGTCAGCACCACGGGCAACTTTCTCATTTACTCCTTTCATCACGAGAATCCTCTCCAGGGTTCTGGAATGGCTTGTTGCAATGGATCTTGTTATATTTTGGCCTTTTTTTTGGTTGTCTATAATTTTCTTACAAGTAATGTCCCAAATAGCAGTATTGAAAGTTGAAAGGAAACTGCAGCCAAACTGTCTCCCATCTCCTCTGCCAATGTGAAATCTTAGTGCGAAACTAAGAAAACATAGAACGGTTCTAGCCTCCTACTTCCTGGTACTGAAATTCAATCTGAGAAGAATTTTCCTTTTTCCATTTATGTGTAAATAATTACATCCCTACATATTGAGTGTGTTACTGGCTGTGGGAGGCCTGGGGGGCTAGTGCACATAATACAGTCAATGAACTACAGTAAAAAACTCAAGATAATATGAGCATCATATTGAAAATGTTAGATATTGATTTAATAATATACAGTCAATGAACTACATGCATACATACAAAATATATTATGTTTCACAAATTTGATTGCTATGACAGTTTGAATTCAGTTTTGGAGAGAGCTCCATGGCATATGGCCAATAGGCCTCTGGTTCGCAAATGATGGCAGCCCAACCTAACACAGTCCAAGGAAGGTTTGAAAAAAGTTCCTAGCAAGAAAACTACTGCAGTAATTAAAGCACTGCATATTAGAGCAATGGCCTTTTAAAGCTCCATCTCTTGAAGATCAAGAAAGGACTTTGGAGGAGCTCAAGTAATTTTTCTTATTCTCTCACTTTACTTGGACATATGCTTGTCTAGCTCCTTTAATGATTAGCTATTTTGATTTTCTTGTATACTATTCGTTTACTAGGGTTGCGCCCTTTTGCTCTTTTTGATATATTCCACATTATAAAAAAAAAAAAAAAAAAAAAAAAAAAAAGAAGCTCAATCTCTTGCTTGTTAGTTACCGCTATTTTTCAATGGCTACTGCTCATCCCTAGAACAGCCCCTTATACTACTATTGTCTTGGCTCTTATACATGGAAACTAATTAAGAGAAATAAATGGTAGATAATCAAGGGAGGAATTTCAAGGAATCAAATCATATCTCAATACTCCCCTTCAAGTTGGTGCATGAAGATCCATAATGCCCAACTTGCTAAGGAAACTAAGGAAGTTGTCACGGCCCAAAGCTTTAGTGAAAATATCGGCAAGCTGATGGCTAGCAGGGACGTGAGCTGTAGAGATGATCTTAGCACAGAGTTTTTTCACGAACAAGGTGGCAATCAATGCCGATATGCTTCGTTTGTTCGTGAAAAACGGGGTTGGCAGCAATGTGAAGGGCTGCTTTATTGTCACAAAAGAGCTTCATGGGTTGAGAATGAGGAACCCCGAGAGATTGAAGAAGCATCTTGAGCCAAAGGAGTTCACAAGTGGTTGCTGCCATAGCGTGGTATTTAGCTTCTACGGAAGAGCGGGAGATAGTGGTTTGCTTCTTGGTTCTCCATGAGAGAGGGCTATTGCCAAGTGTAGTAAAATAGCCGGTGGTGGATCGACGAGTGATGGGGCAACTCGCCCAATCTGAATCTGAGTAACCTTAAACTTGGAAGTCACAATCAGTAGGGAAAAAAATACCTTTGCCAGTGGATGATTTGATATAGTGGAGAACTCTGATGGCAGCATCGTAGTGTGGCTGGCGTGGTTGATGCATAAACTGACTCAAAATGTTGACGAAATACATAATGTTGAGCCTAGTGATAGTGAGATAAAGCAAATGGCCCACAAGACGCCGATAAGGGCTAGGATCAAGTAGGGGAGTACCTTCTTCATTTGTAAGCTTGAGATTTTGCTCCATTGGAAAGGTAGTTGGCTGAGCACCAAGATGACCACTATCACTGAGAATGTCCAAAGCATATTTTCGTTGATTAAGAAAGATACCGGTTGGTGATTGAGCAACTTCGAGGCCCAAGAAATATTTTAAAGTACCAAGATCTTTGATGCGAAACTTTTGGGCTAAGAAGTCTTTGAGTTTGCTAATGGAATCCAGATTATTACCAACCACCAAGATGTCATCGACATAAACAAGAACTATTGTGAAAGAAGGGCCTTGTGACTTAGTGAATAGAGAGTGGTCAGCTGGAGATTGTTGAAAACCAGCAGCAACAAGGACAAAAGAAAATTTGGAAAACCAATTGCGAGAGGCTTGTTTAAGCCTGTAAAGTGATTTGTTGAGACGACAGACTCAATTCTCCCCCTTCTTGCAAAAACCGGGTGGAATGGTCATGTAGACCTCTTCATCAAGGTCTCCATGCAGAAAAGCATTATGAACATCCAGCTGATGGAGAGACCAATGACGGGCTGCAGCAACGGCAAGGACACAACGAACAGTGACAAGCTTGGCAACAGGTGCAAAGGTATCATGATAATCGAGCCCTTCAATTTGAGTATAGCCTTTAGCCACATGGCAGGCTTTGTACCTTTCAATGGTGCCATCTGCTCGAAGCTTGGTCTTGAAGACCCATTTACAACCGACGGGTCGTTTGCCAGATGGTAAGGCTTGAAGTGTCCAAGTGTGATTTGCCTCCAAGGCTTGAATTTCAGAAGCCATGGCATCCTGCCAATGTGAGTGTTGGACCGCTTGTGTATAATTGATGGGATCTTT
Source organism: Corylus avellana (assembly GCF_901000735.1). Lineage (NCBI taxonomy): Eukaryota > Viridiplantae > Streptophyta > Magnoliopsida > Fagales > Betulaceae > Corylus > Corylus avellana. Next base: position 22,267,444 of record NC_081546.1, read on the forward strand.
ATGGTAAGACAAAGCAGATAAAAAAGCCAAGTGTTTGGGTTGAAAACGATCATATGAAAGAAAACGAGACAGGGAATGGACCGTACCTGCCGAGTGCTGATGAGAGGAAGTCGTGATGGACTTGTTAGGTAGAGGCGCACAAATAAAATCCTTCAAATAGGTGAGTCGGGAGATGATGCGTTGAGGCCGAGTGGGGATGGGTGGTGGTGTGGGTGAAGGCGCATGAAGGGTAGGAGGACGAGATAAGTCAATTGGGTCGGAGGGACTAGGAGCAGAAATGAATGTTGAAGTGGTTGGAGTAGATGGGTTAGGGAGAGAAAGATCCATAGAGGGTAAAAGGATAACAGGTGCATTTGGAGAAGGAGAATGATGTTGGAATGGGAAAACATTCTCAATGAAAGTTACATCTCGAGATATAGAGATTTTCTTAGTAGTTAGATCATATACTCGGTATGCTTTATGACCAAACAGATAACCAAGGAAGATACATTTGGAGGCACGGGGTGAGAATTTGTCGCAAGATGAACGAAGAGTTTGTGCATAGCAAAGGCAGCCAAACACCCGAAGATGATGATATTCGGGAGGGGTATTGAAAAGGAGTTCATGGGGGGATTTGTTTCCAAGGCTAGGGGAGGTGATTCTATTGATGAGATATGTGACAGTCAAAATACACTCACCCCAAAAAGAAATGGGAAGATGGGCTTGGAAGCGTAAGCACCGTGCAACATTGAGTAGGTGTCGATGCTTACGCTCTGCAACTCCATTTTGTTGGGGTGTTTCCACACAAGTGCGCTCATGGATTATACCTTCATCGTGGAAGAATTGTTGGATGCGGTGTGATAGAAATTCTTGCCCATTGTCAGTTCGGATGTGTCTAACTGGGCAGGAAAATTGATTTTTGATGAGAAGGCAAAAATGCTTAAGCAGGAATAAGTTTCAGATTTAAAACGCATAAGATATACCTAAGTGTTGCGTGAATAATCATTAACAATAGTCAAAAAATAATGGGCACCTGTGTGTGAAGGAGTAGGATAACCTCCCCAAATGTCACAATATATTCGAGAAAAAATGGCAGTGCTTTTATTGTGATTCAATGCAAAAGGGAGACGAGTATGTTTAGCTCGTTGGCATACATCATAGTGAGAACAAGAATTAGGAATAGAAATGAATTTATTCATGCCGGATGGAGATGGATGTCCTAGACGTTGGTGCCACAAAGAGAAGTCAAGATTCTATTGGGATTGCATGGCAGATGGAATTGCAGAGGAAAGTGGTGTTGCGGATGCCTTGTAGCAGTATAGTCCATCACGAAGTTCACCCATTCCAATCAGCTTCCTCGTGGCTAGGTCCTGGAAGACACAAAAAGTGGAGAAAAAAAATAGCAACACAATTTAGAGCACAAGTGATTTTGCTAATAGAAAGGAGATTAAACTAAAAATCAGGGATGTATAAAAACATTGGTTATAGTGACAGTGGGGGATAATTTGATAGAGCCAATGTGAGTGATAGGAACGACTTCACCGGTTGGAAGTTTAATGGGGCTAGGATTGCTGGCTTCGTGAGAAGTCTTGAGGATGGATGGAATAGAGGTCATGTGATCGGATGCTCCACTATCAATGACCCAATCAGAGGAATGTGAAGGTGGAATTAAATTACAAGAGGGAGATGAGATTTTACCAGCAAGGTTGGCTGAAGGAGTGGGCGAGAGAAGATCCATCAATTGGCGGTACTGTTCAGCAGAGACACCTAGTATTGAACTCTCATTGGTATGAGATGTTCCTGGTTTTGTAGAGACATGATGAGCAACATAAGGAAAGGATCCTTTTGGGGGGCCGGACTTTTTATTGTTGCGAGAATGATCCCAATTGGGTGGATACCCTATGAGCTTATAGCAGACATCTTTCCAATGTCCAAGAGCTCCACAGTGATTGCATTTTGGCCTACCACGTCCTCTGCCTTGTGATTCATTTGGACGAGATTGCGAGAAATGGCAGTTATAGAATCAAAATTGGATGTAAGGAGGTGGAGCAATCTCTGTTTTTCTTCTTGATGGATGATGGAATAAACTTTGCCAACGTTGGGAAGAGGATCTATAGCAAGAATCTGACTGCGGATGGAAACATATGATTTGTTCAATCCCATAAGGAACTGAAAGACACGTTCAACTTCCTGCATTTGGTTGAGTTCTCGCAAGGCACCACAAGTGCATTTTGGGATGGTTGTGAGTGTATTTAACTCATCCCAATATGATTTGATAATGTTATAGTAGGCAGCAATTGACATATGATCTTGGCTCAAGGTAGATATATCTCTTTTTAACTTAAAGATTCGGGGATTATTACCTTGAGAGAAACGTTCTTCTAAGTCGATCCATACCTCTCGAGGATTGTTGCAGTAGATGACACTGTTGATGAGCGATTTATCAATGGAGTAAAGGATCCATGACAACACCATATCATTACATCTTTCCCACATAGGAAGGTCTGTGGAGTTGGCTGGTAGTCCAGTAAGAGAACCATCTACAAAGCCAAATTTGTTTTTGGCATTTAAGGCCATTTTCATGGCTCGCTTCCAGGTAATGTAGTTGTCACCGGTGAGAGGGGTAGAACACAAAACTGCTCCTGGATGATCGGCAGAATGGAGATAATATGGAGAAGATTGAAGAGAAACATCACTGGTTGTTGTGTGAGGTGTTTCGTTATTCAAGGGTGTATGACCCTCCACATTTGTGTGTGACTCGGACATGTTGATGGAAAAAAAAATGGAAATTAGAGATGCTCTGATACCATGTTAAGAAATATAACTTGGAACAAGATTGAAAAAAGACATGAAAAGAGAATGAATTCTCATATATTATTCTGCATCTTTGAGCTATGTTTTTATAGTATATCAAGGGGGACAAAATCCCATAAACTATGGACTAAGAAAAGGAAAATACAATTCAAATAAAAATCTAATAATGACATACAGGTGTGCTTCTATATACATGGAAACTAATTAAGAGAAATAAATGGTAGATAATCAAGGGAGGAATTTAAAGGAATCAAATCATATCTCAATACTTAGCATCTCAGAACCATATCCCTTTCTTTCAACCTTTGAAAGCCTAAATTCCTTAGTTTTTTCATAAGCCTTAGACACCAAATAACCTATCAAAAGAAACATTCGATATTACGAATATCCTATTCAGTTCCTTTGGCAAAAAAGTTGTATCAGCTGCAGTTGAAAACAGAGGCAAAATCGAAGGGGTAAAAAGGGTTCATTCCGGTTTTTGCTGTGCTTTTAAGCAACTAATGAGGTGTATGTGTTATAAACAATATTGGACTCCAGATAAGGTAACCCACAGTGACAATCATGTTAGGACTGCCCAGTCAAAATATGCCACATAAGCACACAATTGGAAGAACAAGTGGGCTTTTTGGTTTAACTGGTTTTATGTCCTAGTTTGTCACTGTCACCTAATCTTGACAACCTCAAGAAACAGCCATCGTGTCTTTATCAATGTTTTCACATGTAAACACTCAATACCCTCCAAAAACAATGCCACAGGAACTGCCAAACTTACTTGCTTTGAAATTTATATTTATAAAAATATAATAAGACCATGACTCACCACCATGCCTCAATCCTTTCTCGTTTCTGGTATTTTCCCCACTACAAAAATTTTCCCTTTTTATTTCCGCCTCTCTTGGGAGAGATTGAGGGTAGAAGAAAATAGCACATGGCTGATTCATTCGATGAAGAGTGTGATTATGTGTTCTTATTGGAGACTCTGGTGCTGGGAAATCAAATCTTCTCTCCAGATTTGCAAAAGGTGAATTTCGTTTAGATTCAAAGCCCACCATAGGGGTTGAATTAGGGCCGGCGACAAGCTCATCAAGGCTCAGATATGGGACACTGCAGGCCAAGAAAGGTATATATAACTGCCTACCAAAGCGGTTATGTGGTTATACGGTTATCGGTTGTAGGGCGGTTATACCCGCCCAGTACACCCCTACTTAAATGTCAAAGGGTAACGTTGCTGATATCCCATTTAATCCATATACAAAGACGGGCAAAGAAAAGCCACGAGCTGACGAGCATCAGCAGTAGCATAGAGAGAGAGAGAGAGAGATAGAGAGAGAGATTCTACGAGCATCAGCAGTAGCATACTGCATACAGAGAGAGTACCAGAGAAAAGATATAGCGCCATCGTCATGGGATTCTTAGGCTTAACTGCCATTGTCATTGTAAACTTTCTTTCTCTCTGTCTCTCTGTCTCTCTGCTTGACTGATTTTCATGTCTGAGTTTTTAGTCTTGAAAGATGAAAGAAGTTTAATGGGTATTGCAGGTGGGGTATCAGTTTTTGTTCTTTTTAGTCACAGCCCTTCTCAAATTCGATATAGTCACTGGCTTTTCCGGTATCTTGTTCTTTCTCTCCTTATCCTTTAATTTCTTTGCTTTCTCGGACTCTGAATTGCGCCATTTTCCTTGGAAAGAGAAATGAGTTCTTGTTTGGTTGTTGAGAAATGTTAGGAAAACACAAGTAAAAGAGAATTTGATTCTTTACTGAGCTCTTTGACACGTCTACCAAGAAAAGAAAACAAGAAGAAATAATGGGGCAGTCGTCTATTATAGTAATGGTTTATGTTACTTCCAGTTTTTTCTTTTTTCTTGTTAAATTTTATTTTTCTTTCATTGAATTCACAGGAAGCACAAATTTTGCGATAATTGCAATATTGACTCTGATTCTGAAAGGCACATGGAATGTTAGACAGGTAATATTTCCTGGTTTTAATGGCACATAAGGTAAAAGTACTGCATTATGATTATAATGGAATTTGAATTTATGTTTTTCTTCGGGTTTTCATAAATAAATAATTGGAATTTATATTTATTAACGTTGCTGCTCTGTTTTTCAGATAGTCTTGACTTCACTTGTATTCATATGGGGTCTTCGCCGCGGATTGTTTCTTTTAATGGGGTATGATTAATGTAACATTGCATAACTTGACTCCACAAACTTCTTTCACTGGATGAAAATTTTGTTTGTCACAACTTGGTTTCATTTTTTAGACTTGACTCCACAAAGCCTCACGTTTCCTATATACTTGTGTTTTTGGGGTGCACCCATTTGGCGTTTTTAAATTAGTTTACATACTTACCTGAAAACTTCAAATTACTACAGCTGCTATTACATATTCTTATCCTTTGGGCCTGGCCGATGCTTAATGACAGTGTCGCTGTATATTACTGTATCATCTTGATATCAACTTTTTATTTGATTTTGATTTTCTGGTTGATATGATTAGGATCTTGCAGTGGGGGGAGGATAGACGTTTTGATGAAATGCGTAGTAATTTGGGAAAGCTGGCAATATTCTGGATATTTCAGGTTTTTATAGCTCTTTATTTTCTATTTTGAATTAGCTATATCTGTGTATTGATGATTTTAGTTTGTGGGAGTTGCTCTTAGTTTGTGGGGGCAGGTTGGACTGGCTGTATTAACATTCAAATTGTATTAAAACTTATTTTTTTCCCTTCACTGCAGGCTATCTGGGTGTGGACAGTTAGTTTGCCTGTCACAGTAGTTAATTCGAGCTCAAGAAATCCATCTCTCCAGGCTGCGGACATAGTTGGCTGGATTACGTGGTCAGTGGGTTTTTTAGTCGAAACAATAGCTGATCAGCAAAAATTGGTATTCAAAAACTCTCCAGAAAATAGAGGGAGATGGTGTAATGTTGGACTCTGGCAATACTCTCGTCATCCCAACTATTTTGGCACGGTTAGTGCTTCTATTTCATTCAAATGCCACTACTTCTAGCACTGGTGCTACATGCAGCTGTTCTTGATGCTTCTTAGAAATCTGTGATTTATGTGCTTCTTATTCTGTACATATGGAACTTATCAACCACTCATAATTTGCAACTGCTGGACTTATATATATGTATATGCACTTAATAAATTTGTTAACTCCATTTAGGATGTGACTAAAATTGTTTCTTTTGTTCTGGGGTTCTGGTTCCATATGCTTGCCTCATACATCTCACATGCTCAGAAGTCATGCCTCACGATCAGCATACTTAAATGTATATGCATCAGTCATTGAACAACTTTGTTACATTGTTTACCTTGATTCCATTTCCATCAATTAATGGAAGCTTGATGAATGTTGATCTCAGATTCTCCTTTGGTGGGGAATATTTGTGGCTTCCACACCGGTACTAGAAGGTGCCGAGTGGCTTGTAATTCTTGGGCCAATCTTGCTCACATTGATGCTCATTTTCACCAGTGGCATACCATTGCCTGAGGTTTGCGTCTTCTTGCTTATGATTTTATTACAATATTCATCATTTTCTGAATCGGCTTATGATGTACTGCACAAATGAAAATAGGTATTGGCATATAAGAAGTTTGGGAACGTAGCTGAATATAGGCTTTAAAAAAGAAGTAACATATTATGTTGCAGCCCTCTAATTCTACTGCCACCAACAGTATATGGGAATTTTCCCTTTTGGTTAAGCAACTTTTCTCTTTGAATTTCCTTTCTACAGTCGTAGTCTTCCAAAAGGAGATTTAAACTGGTGAGACAAAAACTTTAATGCATTTTCCATCGATGCAAGGTATCTAGCAAGGTGTCAAGAAAGAAGGGGAGAAAGCAGCGGGGGAGAAACTAGTAGAGCAAGCAGGGGAGAAAGCAGTGGCGGATTGGAGATGCATTAGTGCACGACGATTCTTTGACTTGCGAAGTTTCGTTTCTTTATACTCCTTTATATGGTTCATTAGTGTTTGATCTTCTATATGAAAACTATAATGAAATGGAATTCTGAATTACTAATTTTCAAGTTGTCCTGTTATCCCCAATAAGGATCATTGTAAAACATGTAGATATGATTGGTTGATTGTGCAAGAATTTGAGTCATCATTATCTTCCCCTTTCTTCTTCTTTTTTCTTCATTTCTCTTGTAAGTGCAGTACAATTTACAAATAAGGTGTGATCATTAATTCTCTCCATACTCTGCAATTCGTTGTACTATTGGAGCTATGCATTTCCCGCTTCACCAAAACTTTTTTGTTGTTGTCATTTTTTCAAATACCAAAACTTTGCCTTCAAAATGTGATGGACAAATCCCTGGTGTGGTTATGTCATATTCCCAAATAGAAACAATATGCCATGGAAAATGCAATGCAAAAAATTGAGCTAAACCATCTCAGTTCTCTGCCATGGAGGTGGGAAGAGCTCTCCTCTGCACCTCCCTCACCTAAATAACCATTTCTCAACCCCTTTTAGGTTCATCCTTTCCCTTTCTCTTTCGTTTCAACAGCACTTTTGTTTGGAGTATTAGTCTCAAATTTACTAAGTGCTTCCTGCCTGAACTAATCTTATCATGAAACAGAGGCCCCAACTTTGATTATGAGAGCACCCATGTTCCCGATTCCACGTCCCTCGACGAAGTCCCGGACTTGTCTTCATCTAGAAACCTTGAAACCGCCTACAGACTGCATCAAAGTATACAGTGCAAATCAGTGTTATATGTTTATGTAGATGATAACTCCATGGTGACAATGTACCTCAATTCCTGAAGAGTAGCATTGCCTTCTTTGAGGAGAGAGCCTCAACCTTGGCCTAAGGGGGTGGTTTGGCCACCCCCAAAGGGCCGGCCTGGGATGGCCGAACCAACCCCAGGCCAAACGGGGTGGTTGGCCACCCCCAAACGACAGGCCTGGGGGTGGCCGAACTACCCCAAGCCAAACGGGGTGGTTGGCCACCCCCTATGCTGTGGTTCGGCCACCTTAGTGTATTTTTTTTTTTTTTTTTTTTTTGACTTTTTTTAAAAATAAAATATGTTTTTTTGGTTTCTCCTTTTTTTTTTTTGGATTTTTTTTTTGTTATAAATAAAATATGACGTGGCACCCAAAAACTAAGGTACCACGTCACATGGCATCCACGTGTAAGGGTGACATGGCATTCCGTTAAAAAACTTAACAGAATCTTGATAGAAATACAAAGTGTGTTTATTGACTTACCATAGGTACCATTTGCGATATTTTTGAAAATTCATGTGACTATTTGATTTTGGTGTAAACCACAGATACAGGAATAGTATTCAACTTAATTTTATTTTTACTTATCTTGAAAAAAATAAATAAATAAACGTATGAAAAAAATCAATACTGCAAAACTAAGAATACATAGAACAGCTCTAGACTCCTACTTCCTGGTTATAGGCACGTTTCTTCACGTCCAAAACTAGGGTTATATGGCATTTCAAAAAAATGACTAAAGGACCTAAAACCTACGATATTAAGACAAACATTCGTATCAATTTTTGAAACATCATGTAATATATGAGACCACATGCACATTCAAAGCACTCCACATCCAAAGAGTTCAAAAAAAAAAAAAAAAAAAAAACAACTATGTACACTGCAAAAAAAAAACAAGTTTTTTTGTGACGTTTAAATAGTAAGGTTTTATAATAATCAAATAAAATTTTGCCTTCTTTTGCTCTCTTTTTATTTTTATTTTTTATTTATTTATTTATTTTTTGAAATGAACCTTATTTTGCTTTCAAAAGCATAAAAAATACTTAAAAAAATATCTGAAAATCTGAGTAAATCGTACAAATAAACAAAAACTCTCATAGGCGAATAGGCTTAGAGCAAATATCAAATAAGAAGTATGTTGTATCGAACAATTAACGATTTTATAAATTAATGGACACTAAGCAAAAATATGCCCCAAGATGACTGTTGTGATTTTATACTTTGGTTTGGACATCGAATATATAATTGCTCATAAGATGCTAATCATATATATATAGTTTTTTATTAATAAATATTATTTTTGCTAATGAAATCAAAAATAAATACCTAGTTATTTGGATGGAGCAAATTGCCCTATCTAGCGATTAACGTTAATGAGAATCTAAACTTTATATCAAAAGAAAAGAAAAGAAAAAAAACCTGATCATTATGTTGAGTAAAAATCCGACAATCTATACATTTATATATTTAAACAACAAAAAATAATGCAATGAAATTTTTGATTAATAATCTTTATGCCTCTTAAAAAACCGGCTTTTTATTTTTTATTATTTATTTATTTATTTATTTATTTTGATCAATAATGCAATGAATTTTTTTTTTTTCTATTTTGTTTCTACATCCTATCATGTAGTTCATCTAATTCGACTATAACATAAATATTATGTTATATGCATATTAAAGTGATTAAACATAATAATACATAATAATTTGATTTTTATTATTTGTTTCCTTATTTGATTTTAACATTAATAATACTTAATTTATTGAATAATTTATATATGGAAAAATCTTCAAACCATTAATTACACTAATTTAATGACCAGTTTTTTAAGTAAAAGTTGGTTCACTCTTAAAAAACCGGTTTAACATTAAAATAAAAAGGGTTCATGCCACATGTCATAATATTAAGATACTTCTAAGAGTGATTCGGCTTATATATATATATATAACTAGAATATTAACCCGCTCTATGTGCTGGATTCTTTATTATATTCGATTTTAAAACTTAAACGCATCTTCATTTTTATTTTATTATTACAGGCTAAAATAGTCATGTTAAAAAATCAATCATTGCTCTTTCAAGAAAAAACCTACTAAATGTTATATTTAAATACAAATAAAATTCACATAATTTTGAACATTCGAAAAAGAAAAAAAAAACATTTTTTATGAATACAAAATAAAACAAAATATTGCAATCAAGATTTAATGAAATTAAATAAATCATCTATCTTATTTCAATACAAATAAAACCTATATAATTCCAAACATTAAAAAAAATACAATGCAAAATAAACATTTTTGTTTTTTTAGGAATACAAAATGAAAGAAAATTTTTCACTCAACATTTAATGCAATCAAATAAATCATTTCACATCAAATTCGGTACTTAATTATCGGTTTGGTGTTTTGAAAAGCATTTTTATATAAAAATACTTCCAAAAGCCATAAAAAAAAAGGGTTGATATATTATCAGCTGTATTGGGTGCTTAATTTAGTATCGATTTGTCTCATATTGCTTTCAAAAGCAGAGAAAAAAAAAAGAGACTTAAAAATATGGATGAAAATTGGAGTAAATTACACAAACAAAAAAAATACATAAACATTCAAATGAATTAAAACATAAGACCTTTAATTTTAGTTTAATTTATATAAATTAGAATATGTTAAAATATTGTTGGTATGAGAAAAAAAAAAAAAAGGTTAAAAAGAATAATTACCTTCTAGTTGAATTTTTAGGCCAATAGATTTTGTTTTTGTTAATGATGGAGAGTGGAGAAAGAGAAAGAGAGAGGTGGAGAGAAAAAAAAGGGAGAGATGTTAATATTGGAGAGTGGATAGAGAGACATGGAATGAGAGTGAATGACTTGGAGAGAAAAAAGAGAGAGAGACGTGGAGAGAGAGGAAAAAAAGGCGAGAGAGAGAAATATATGAACCGGTTCAAGAGAGAGACGTGGAATGAGAGTGAATGACTTGGAGAGGAAAAAAAAAAAAAAGAGAAACGTTGAGAGAGGAAGAAAAGGAGAGATAGAACCGGTTCAATTTTTAAAATAATGAGTTAAAAAATCGGTTTAATTTTTTTTTTTAAAAAAAGAGAAATGCTAGAATCTAATAAAACCCTCATATTTTGTCCATCAAAATCCTAAGTGACAAAGGGCACATGGCCCAAGTTGATGTAAAAGGGCACATGGTCAAAGTTTATGGAAAATGAAACTTTGCCGCCTAGGATTTTGATGGGCAAAATGTGTGGGTTTTATTAGATTCTAACATATTTATTTAAAAAAATGGGTTCACACTACATGTCGTAATTTGAATGCACTTCAAAAGAAGGTTTCGGCTATTATATATGGGAAAATGATATGATATATGATAGTAGCTCATAACCCACGCTATGCCTGGGGTTATGTCTTATTTTGCTTTTAAAAGCAAAAAATTCCTAAATATATTCAAGTAAATCATACAAATGAAAAAATAAATTCCATAAAACCATTCAAATGAATTTAAAAAATAAGACTCTAAATTTTAATTTATTTCTTTGACGTAATCAAATCAATCCTCACATAAGGTCTTAATATTTCTTTGGTCTTTTGAAAGTATTTATATTCGATTTATGCTTATTAATCAAATAAATGTTTGCATTGTTTGCATTCAAAAGCGTAAAACACTTTAAAAAATGGTCGAAAATCAACTAAATCACATAAATAAAACAAAAAATCCCATAAAACATAAGAGCCTTTATTTTATTTTAATTCATATACATTAAAACATGTTTAAATCTTTGTTCGTACAAGTATATATGATTTCAAATGAAAAGTATAAAATAAAATAAAATAAAAGCAAGAAGAATACGTGAATTATAATATAGAAAATTAGTAGGAATATTTAATATTTTTAGTGTGATATGTTTTGAAAAAAACATATGGTAATCCGTTTCCAATTATATATATACACACTAAAACACGATATATCGAGGCATTAATTAAAGAAAAATTGTGTTTTAATAAAGGGAGAGATCTTAATGCATTAAGACACTTAATTCATTAAAAAAAAAATAGAAAAAGGAAAAGCCCTTCCAATTTTTGCAGGGTTCAATTATTAAAAATTATGAGTAAAAATTTAAAATTTAAACAAAATATTGTTGGTGTTAAAAAAAAAAATGGTTACCTCCTATTTGAATTTTTAGGCTAGAGAGAAAAAAGAGGAGGCTAATGTTGGAGAGAGAGAGAGACATGGAATGAGAGTGAAATACATTAATAATGCTTAATTTATTAAATAATTTATATATGAAAAACTCTTGAAATATAATTAATGCAATTAATTACGCTAATTGGTTATAAAATTAAAAAACTGGTTATAAAATTATTGCTTAAAAAATTGGTTTAACCTTACGAAAAAAAAGGGTTCACCACATATCGCAATTCAATACTACCTCTAAAGAGTGATTCGGCTATTATATATATATATATATATATATATATATATATATATGATTTTAGATTAGATATTATATATTAGATAATATGGGGATAAACAATGTTTGATGGCAGTTGAGATTGAGAAAGAGAGCAATTTGAAACAAAAAACACGTAATCTAATGAGGTGATATGTGAAGTATCTAGGTAATGGTGGAGACCACCAATGTTGGGAGCTTACAAGGTGAATTGGGATGCAGGGATTAATCCTAGACTGCCATGTATGGGAGTTGGTGTGGTTATCAGGGATCATGTAGGACAGGTGTGTGCAGCGCAAAACAAAAGTATTAAAGGGGCCTTTGAACCTACTACTGCAGAAGCTATTGCGGCCTATCATGCAGTGGATTTATGTAAAGATCTTGGGCTACCTTCAGTAGAGTTGGAGGGTGACTCAATGATAATTGTTAAGGCCATTACAAGTATGGAGTTGAATGGAGCAACTTATGGGCATGTAGTGGAAGATATAAAAGAAGTTCTGAGAACTTTGAGGAGTTGGACTATCCACCATGTTCCAAGAGAAGCAAACCGTGCAGCTCATGGGCTTGCAAAAGCTGCTACCAAAAAGGAGGAAGATAAAATCTGGTTTGAGGAAGTCCCGGATAGTATTTCTAATGTAATTACTTTAGAGCTTAGTGCTCTATGTTTGTAGAGCTTCGGCTCTGTCAATTTATTGACATGTTCCATTTGAATGAAGATGAATTTGTTGGTTCAAAAAAAAAAAAAAAAGAAACAAAAAACACGTGTTTTGATTTTAAAAATTTAACGCACAGTTTTTTCTTTTAATAATCACTTGTCAAATAAATAAAATGCCACATGTAATGATATCAGCCTCTTCTGCTTCAAACTCAAACGCATAACTTCATTTTGAGATATGCTATATATTATTATCTCAACCATCTTTCTTTGCAAATCTAATGGATCTACCATTGATTTGTGGACTCATGTGGGTCCTACAAAAATTCAATTGTAGATTCACCCATTCACTATAGGCCGGGAGATGGTTGAGAGAATGACTTTTTTATCATTTCTCGTATATAGCATATAATATTAATAGAGTTTTTATTTAAATAAAACTTTTGGGTAATTAATATACAGATAACCATTAAAGGTGAAATGTTATTTCATTTCATTAAAAATTGTATTCCTTGGCCTATAAATAAGACTGTGATATTTATTAGTCACAAGATGAACGTGAGAAACAAATAGGTCAAAAACTCTATTTATCACTCTCTAACATATTGCGAGGGTTCTAAGGTTGCAAATTCAACAAATGTTCAAGTATGAATTTATGGATTACTCAATTCAAGTACTTAATCATCAACAAATGGTAGATCAACTTGTAGTCAAAGCGCGTCCATGAGTGGTAGCAGCGCCACCTTCAACAAAAGTCCAAAGAATTGTACCCTCAAAGTAAAGCCTTATAGAATTTTAAACCATAGCCACTGCTCCTCTGCCTGACCATGGGTAAAATCATATGCATAAAAACAGGATCAAGAGGGCTTAAGGCTTCTACAAGATTGTGTTTTCAAGTCCTCTCTCTAGAGCTTCTCTCTAGGGTTTCATCCAGGAATCCAAGTGAGAACCTGTTAGTGATGAGGGATAGTCTCCATCCGGCAACTGGACCTGGAGTGATTGTGGTTTTTTGAACCGAAGATATGGTGAAACCGATGACACCAGAAGGTGAATTCATAGGTGAAGGAAATTCCCTAACTAAAGGAGAGAAGGTGGGAATTCCAATAACCGAGGAGGATGTTTTTGAGGCAAGGCAGCAAGGAGAACATTGCCTCGTGGGAAGGATCTGGATGGATACAAAAATTAATAAGGAAGCATTCAGAAGTGTTCTCTCGCGGGTATGGCGGGCGGAAGGTTGTGTTGAATTTTGGGAGTTACAAGACAACTTATGGATTTTTGAGTTTCCGGATGAACTTATTAAGAAGAGGGTTATGGCGGGGCGTCCATGGTCTTTTGAGCGCCAGATCATTGTACTCAAAGAATTTGATGGGCATCTTCTGCCATCACGAATAGACTTCACTCATTCCCCGTTGTGGATCCAGGTTCACGACATGCCTCTACTTTGTATGTCAAGAGCAGTGGGGACCAAAATTGGAGAATCTCTGGGGGCCCTTGAAGAAGTGGATGTAGCAGGAAACGGAGCTGGATGGGGGAGGAGTCTCCGATTAAGGGTCAATCTTGATCTCACCCAGCCATTGGAACGTAGAAGGGCCCTTCTTTTGGGAGGGAAGTCTGTATGGGTTAATTTCAAATACGAACAACTTCCGCTTTTCTGCTTCCATTGTGTGGGTATCATTTATGAAGCGAAGGGATGTATTGCTAATCAGAATAGGCGAATGAACATTAGCGATGGAGCTAAGGAGTGGGGCCTTTGGCTTCGTGTGGAGGAGGGTCGTAAAAAACCTGGAGATAGCACCACCAGGACTGGGAATGGAGCATGGATGCCGGAGCATAAGGAGCCGGTACCAGACGGCACATAGCAATCTTCTTGGCGATATGATATGGAAAGTAGCGGATCCTCAGGGAAACCTAGGAGCGTTTACTCGCCATCGAAGGAAAGGAGCGGAGAATCAATGCTAGGAATTAATGCTGATTCAAATTTGTCCCCATAGTTGAATAAGGAGCGCAAAATAAAGGAGCAGGTTCCGGTTATGGAATCACAGGAGGATTTGAATGTGAAATTCCCTGAATCAAGGCGGGTAACTGGGAAAATTCTAAAGGAGGCAAAGGTTCCCGTAAATAACCAATCTAAAGGAATTAATACATGCATGGCTATTGGGGGAAAGAATAAGCGACGTGGACATGTGATTACTGTAGTGGGCCGAGCCCATGGGCAAGATCAAATGGGACATTGAGGGAACAAAGCTGACATGGGCCTAGTTCTCAAAGGGTGTGTAGGAATGCAACCAGGCGATGGGAGGGGGTGAGGTCCGCCGACCAAAAGGAAGCTTAAAGAGACAAATTCCAAACAGAGGAGTTTGCAGAATCACATGTTTGATTCTCCAGAGGGAACCAGTGTACGTATTTGGAAGAGGAAAGCCCGTGACAGCCCAGGGGCAGAGCTAAGAATGGGAGTGGCTAAGTCTGCTCGTTTGGAGCTCACTGGGGTGGCAGAGGAAGATAATGGGGTACATGTCCCACAAGTCATGGAATTGGTGGAGGCTGCGGAGCAGCCCAGCCAAGCACTATGATTTTTATAAGCTGGAACTGTCGGGGGCTTGGGAATCCCTGGACAG
The DNA here is from genome assembly GCF_901000735.1 of Corylus avellana. Taxonomy (NCBI): domain Eukaryota; kingdom Viridiplantae; phylum Streptophyta; class Magnoliopsida; order Fagales; family Betulaceae; genus Corylus; species Corylus avellana. The sequence continues at coordinate 22,282,694 of NC_081546.1, forward strand.
TGCAAGACCTTTGCCAATTAGCAAAGGAAAAGAAACCCAACTTTTTGTTTCTCATTGAAACAAAAAGAACAGCAAAAGAGATGGAATGGATTCGATTGAAACTGGGATTTGAAGGCTTATTTGTTGTTGATTCAATGGGAAGGAGTGGGGGTTTGGCACTTCTTTGGGCAAAGGAAGGTTAACTAACCATACAAAATTACTCCCGGCGTCATAATAATGCAACAACATTCTCGGAGGAGGAAGGGCTTGAGTGGAAGTTTACTGGCTTTTATGGTCATCCTGAGGTGGGGAAAAGGCACGAGGGATGGAGTTTGTTAAAACATCTCAGATACTGCGCACCTAATCCTTGGCTAAGTGTGGGGGATTATAATGAGATAATAGACAACTCCGAAAAATGGGGAGCGGCTTGGAGAAAGGAGGGGCAAATGGAAAGGTTCCGCATCACTCTGGAAGACTGTCAATTGTGCGACCTGGGATTTATTGGCCCTAAGTTTATGTGGAATAATGCAAGAGAGGACGGGAGTTTTACAAGAGAGCGCCTTGATCGAGCCTTGGCCAATCATGAATGGTGTGCTGTTTTTAGAGAAGTGGAGGTACACGTCTTGGCAGCAAGATCATCGGATCACAATCGGGTGATGATTACTTTTGCTGGAACAAAGACCCGTTGGGAGACACATCAACGTAAATTTAAATTTGAGGCTAAATGGCTACTAGATGAGGAGTTTATTGATGTAGTAAGGAAGACGTGGCAGCAACAGTGTACAGCAGGGAGCATGTTGGGCCATGTTGTTGAAAACCTTTAAACATGCGAAAAGGTGTTGACAACGTGGAGTAAGAGAAAACATGGGGGCGTAGGAAAAACACTGAAGGAAAAAACCACTCAGCTCATGGCTTTGCAAGGAGCTGTAGGTCCTCCTAATCAAACACTCATCAAAAAATTACAGAAGGAGATAGCCCAAATTCTAGATCAAGAGGAGGTTAAGTGGAAACAAAGGGCTAAGCAAACATGGTTTGTCAAGGGAGATCAAAATACTGCTTTCTTTCATGGCTGGGCAAACTAGAGGCGCCAAACAAACAAAATCACAAGCATTCAGGACAAGAATGAAGTTGAAAAAACAGAAATGCATGAAGTGAGGCGGGCCTTTGTGGAATTTTTCCAGAACCTATATTCCACGGGAGGGTGTTATGGAGTAGAGGAATGCTTGGAGAGAATAGGGGCTTGGGTTACCAAAGAAATGAATGACTAGTTAGTGGCTGAATTCACGCAGATAGAGATTGAAGCAGCTCTAGCAAAAATGGGTCCTCTTAAGTCTCCAGGTCCAGATGGGTATGCAGCATGCTTTTTCCAAAACACTTGGGCGACCGTGAGAAATGGAGTTTGCAAAGCTATCCTTGGTTTTCTCAATGATGGTAATTTTGATCCTATTATTAACCAAACTTTTATTGCTGCTCTTGTACCTAAGAAAAAGAAACCTATTAGTGTTGTGGAATTTAGGCCTATTAGTTTATGCAATGTTTTGTATAAATTAATTGCTAAGGTCCTTGCAAATAGGCTTAAAAAGGTGCTGGCTCATATTATATCTCCATGCCAGAGTGCTTTTGTTCCAGGTAGAATGATAACTGACAATGTTCTAGTAGCCTTTGAAGCCCTGCATACTATGCATACAAGAAAGAAGGGGCGTGAGGGATTCATGGCGCTCAAGCTCGATATGAGCAAAGCATACGACAAAGTAGAGTGGGAGTTTCTGGAGAAGATTATGCTTAAAATGGGTTTTCACTCAAAATGGATCAACCTGGTTATGACCTGTGTAAGAACAGTTTCATATTCTGTTTTTATTAACGGTCAACCTTATGGAAATATTACCCCCTCTAGGGGTTTACGACAAGGTGATCCTCTCTCTCCCTACCTGTTTATTTTATGTGCTGAGGGCCTAAGTCATATGTTAGGAAAAGCTGAATTACAAAGAGACATTACAGGATTGTCAATCACTAGGGGTGGAGCGCGCCTCAATCACTTATTCTTTGCAGATGATAGTTTGCTATTTTGTAAAGCAAATGTACAAAAATGGGAAAAGATGCAAGGGGTTCTTGAAGGCTATGAGAAAGCGTCGGGGCAGCGCCTTAGTAGACAAAAGACCTTGTTATTTTTTAGCAAAAACACCACAGATGGGGTAAGGGGTCAAATTCTCTCTTTGGCAGGAGTTGGTTCTATGGATAGCTATGAAAAGTATTTGGGATTCCCGGCTTTCATTGGAAGATCACGGTTGAAGTCCTTTAATAGTATTCAAGGCCGTATCTGGAATTGGATGACAGGGTGGAAAGAGAAGTTTTTGATGCCTGCGGGGAAGGAAGTGTTGATTAAGGCGGTGATTCAAGCTATCCCGACCTATACTATGAGTGTCTTTCAACTTCCTAAGTCTTTATGTAAGAGGATTAATTCAATGATGCTCCGGTTCTGGTGGGGACATAAAGACAAGTTTTCCAAGATTGCTTGGATGGAATGGGATAATGGCTTTGGACAAGAGGAGTGGTGGATTGGGGTATAGGGACCTTGAATGTTTTAACCGAGCTTTATTAGCTAAACAAGGATGGCGGATAATACAAAATCCAGATTCTTTGGTTGCTAAGGTGCTGAGGGATAAATACTTTCCAAGGGGGAATTTTCTAGAGGCTCGGTTGGGGCGTCACCCATCGTATGCTTGGCGGAGTATATGGCAAGCGAAGGAGTTGATCCAAGCTGGCATGGTATGGAGGGTGGGAAATGGGAAAACTATTAGAATATGTCAAGATAGTTGGTTACCTACCTTTATTACACATAAGGTCCAATCTCCCCAGTATTTACTCCTCAGTGATGCACAGGTATGTGAGCTGTTTGATGAGAATACTCTTTGGTGGAACATTCCCTTAATTCAAGAGATTTTTATGGGAGATGAGGTGGAAAAGATCTGTAGTTTAGTGATTTGTCCTGGTTCTCAATGTGACACATTAGTTTGGGGCGGCACTAAGGATGGAAATTTTTCTGTCCGTAGTGCGTATCACCTAGCTAAAACTCTTGAAGGAATGGAGAAAGGATCTTCATCTACGGTTTCCAGTGAGGGAGATCTCTGGCGTGGGGTATGGAATCTAAGGGGTCCAAAAGTGGTGCAATTCTTCATTTGGAGAGCTTGTCACAACATATTCCCTACCAAAGGAAATTTGTTTAGGCAACATATAATTGAGGATGGATTATGTCCTATCTGTGGGAGAGAGGAAGAAACCCCGGTGCATATCCTTTGGAGCTGCCCCTTGGCAAGAGATGTGTGGCTGGAAAGTTCAAGAAAAATTCAGAAATGTAACAGTGAGGCTGCTGATTTTAAAACTTTAGTAACACAGCTGATGGGAATGTTCGAGCAAGCTGAGATGCAACTGTTCGCAGTAGTGGCGCGGCAGATCTAGTTCCGACAGAATAGGTTGGTTCATGGTGAAGCTCTGTATACTCCTTCCATGGTTCTCCGTCGGGCACGAGAACAAATTGAGAACTATGAAGAGGCTTGGTCCCAAGGAGTACTGGAAACTGCCCCAGAACCATCACCTGCTCAAAATCCTGCGTTGTTGTGGAAGGCTCCACCGGAGGGTTATATCAAACTCAACTGGGATGCTGCTGTGGACAAGGAGACTAAGAGAGTGGGTCTGGGCGTCGTGGCAAGGAATCACAGGGGCGAGGTGTTGGCGATGTATTGTGACACGAAGGCGTCTACTACGGCGGAGGCGTTGGCAGCAAGCCGAGCAGTGCTGGTGGCAGGCAATCTAGCTTGGAACAAGATCATTCTTGAAGGAGATGCTTTGGAGATTGTGCAGCGTTTAAGTAGAAGCGGATCCTGGATGGGGAGTTTTGGAATGGTGATGGAGGACATGAAGACCCACCTGATGCAGTTCCAAGAATGGCAAGTGGAGCATATCCCTCGTTGTGTCAATGAGGTGGCTGATAGTCTGGCAAAGTTGGCATTACACTTGTCATCTGAAAAACTGTGGGTGGCAGATTTTCCTTCCAGCATTTTACCACGTGTTATTGCTGAGCAAGGCTCTCATTAATAAATTATATTGAGATTTCACAAAAAAAAAAAAAATCATCAACAAATGGTTAGAGGTTAGTGTTATTCATTTTGATGTTTATGTGATAATATTCTATAAAGTCACTTTGGTATCTTGTTCTTTCTCTCGTTTAATTTCTTGGCTTGAGAGAATGATTTTTTTTTTTTATCATTTCTCGTATATAGCATATAATATTAATAGAGTTTTTATTTAAATAAAACTTTTGGGTAATTAATATACAGATAACCATTAAAAGTGAAAGGTTATTTCATTTCATTAAAAGTTGTATCCTTTGGCCTATAAATAAGACTATGATATTCATTAGTTACAAGATGAAACATATAGGTCGAAAACTCTATTTATCACTTTCTAACATATTGCGAGGGTTCTAAGGTTGCAAATTCAACAAACGTTCAAGTCTGAATTTATGGTAAAAAACAAAAGATATCGGTTACAAAAGATGCATAAATAAAATAAATCAACATTTTCAACTTCATTAATTTATGAGCTTCAACACGGACTTGCAATTGCCCACATTATCTTACAACACTAAATCATCTACAATTTCATTTCCAGCAATGTCAAAACTAATAAAACTAATAATAACATTCACTAAGATATGCTATAAGAATTAAATGAAGGTTAAAAGGCCCAACATACCATTTTAGGGTCCATTTCAAGGGGCATAACATCATCAATTATAATCATCTTCGAATTGTGAAATCAAGTCCGATTGTGACAAGTCCATCTAATTGTTACACACAAAAAAAAAAATAAAATAAAATAAAATAAAATAAAATAAAATAAAATCATAAGTGGATAAGAATTATGGTTAAATTTACCATTTAATTAATGTTTTAACACTAGTCTTTATGCTAATAAGATGGGTCATGAGAAACATATATTTAACACTGCTCTTTTATGCAGATCAGCTAATTAAACCCCACGAAATAAGGTCACTAAAATACCAAACTCCAGATCCCATAACGTTCATTGTTCCCCATACAAACAGATTTCTATGTAAAAACGATTCTGGCATACCCATACGAGGATCAACAATCCTGATACCTTTAACAGCTAAACAACATCAAATTTTACCATGGTAAAATCTAGGGCTTCCCTAGGAAACAAAACACCAAAACCCTAACAAGGTCCAACAAATGAATTAGACCTAAGATCCCAAAGGCCAATTCTTTATACTCAAATAATAAATTTCCGTCAAAAATTAATCAATTAAAAGCTACAAATATTAAGAAACAAAATTGTACAGATGAAACCCTAGCAAGAACACGTCAATGGAGAGACGAGAAAGTATTCATAGAGTAGAAAAAGAAATCTTCCACTTTCTGCCACAAATACAATAGCTTGTGTGGTTGGCTCGTCGTCACCGGCTATCGGGGGTGGGCGGCCGTCGGTGGGGAGAGGGAAAATGGATTTTGACAGTGGGTTGGGGATTCTGAAATTTGTGAATTTTGACGGTTATAGCTCGTTTCCGGAGATTTTGGTGACTCGCCGTAAGCAGTTCTCAACGTTAGCAGTGAGACAAAGAAAGACTCTGTGCGTGTGTGAGTTTTCTAACCTTTTTTTATTTTTTATTTATTTTTTAAAAGTTAGATGCGGCACAAGGCCACGTCAGATTGGGCAGACGCATAGCAGGACTCATATATGATATATGATTTTAGATTTTAGAATATATTATATTATATTAGATTAGATATTAGATATTAGATTAGATTAGATTAGATTAGATATTATATATAGAGATATGTTATACATCATTTTCTCAACCATCTTTTAATCATCTTTTTTTTTTTTTTTTTTGCAAATCTAATAGATCTACCATTGATTTGTAGAGTCATGTGAGTCTTTGACTTTTGGGTAATTAATATACAGAAAATTACTAAAGGTGAAAGGTTATTTCATTTCACTAAAGGTAATTAATATTCAAGTCTTTGACCTTTGGTAGATTCACCTATTCACTATATGATTCATTCTAAATGGTATACTTGTGTCTTACTAAGAATGATGTGGCTATTAAAATCACTCTTGGATCAAAACTCAATAATGATCAATCACAAGCCCAATGATAATTTTAATAGCCACATCATTCTTAATAGAACACAAGTAGGCATCCTAAAATTACTCTTCATTATAGGGATATGGTTGAAAGATGATTGACATAATGATTTTTATCATTGTTACTTCATTTCATTAAAAGCTTTATTTCTTAGCCTATAAATAAGACTGATATTAATTAGCCACAATATGAACCTGAGAAATATATAGGTTAAAAACTCCATCTATCACAAACGTTCAAGTCTGAAACAATGGTTAGAGGTCAGTGTTATTAACTTTGATGTTTAAGTGATAATATTCTCCCAAATTCTTACATTATTGGTATCAAGAGCCTACTTCCATGCCATGTTGTTTAGTATGACTTTGTTGATTGTTTCTTGAGTGATTGAACGTTTGTATGTTCAGTATGATATACTCATGACTATTTTATTTATCGGTTTTGAGTTTTTGATTTTTGGGTTTCAAGTTTTAAAATGGTATGATTTGGCCGAATCTTTTGATGTTAATTGTTAAATAATACTTTGTGGTTTTAAAGATTAATGTATGGGCTTTGATTGTGTAAAACACAATATTATTTTGTTTGACCAATTTTGAAATCTTCGTAAAAAAATTTTTGGCCATGTATTTTCTTCAAAAGGATGATTTCTTTTGATTGATTTCTGGGCAGACGTCTATTATAAGATAATTTCAGTTTTGCTGACCATATGTTACTTCCAGTTTTTTTTTTGTTAAATTTTATTTTTCTTTCATTGAATTCACAGAAAGCACATATGTTCTGATAATTGTGATATTGACTCTGATTCTGAAAGACACAAGGAATTTTAGACAGGTAATATTTGCTGGTTTTAATTTAAAGGCACATAAGGTAAATGTATTGCATTATGATTATAATGGAATTTGAATTTATGTTTTTCTTTTGGATAAATACGTTTAGTCTTTGTTCGGGTTTTCATAAATAATTGGAATTTATATTTCTTAACTTTGCTGCTCTGTTTTTTAGATAGTCTTGACTTCGCTTGTATTCATATGGGCTCTTCGCCGCGAATTGTTTCTAAGGTATGATTAATGTAACATTGCATAAAGCAAACTTGTTCTAGTTTAATTTCTTACTCATATGGGGTCTCTTTGGAGGGTTGTCTTTAACATAGTTTAGGAATTAGTTGTTTCATTAAGATGTTTCTCTTGTACACATTCCTTGTATAAGTGTTGAAAATAGGTATTGAGTTGGGGGAAAAGAATTGATAAAAAAAAATGTATAACCAAAATCGTGGGAACCATGTTACAAGCTGCAGCGGTGTAGTGTTTTATATGGTTTAAGCTTTTGATTGGCAGTGCAATGCTTTTGTGTATTTGAAAACATTAATTGTTGATGGTCCCGATTTGTGGTTTCTTTAATGCATTTACCATCTATGAAAGGTACGAGCAAGCGAGGGAGAAAGCGAGGGAGAAAGCAGCGGAGCAAGGGGGGGAGAAAGTAGCAGAGCAAGCGGGGGGGAAAGCAGCAGCAGATTGAAGATGCATTAGTGCACGATGATTCTTTGACTTGCGAAGTTTTATTTCTTTATTACTCCTTTATATGGTTCATTAGTGTTTGATCTTCTCGATCTATGGAAACTATGATGAAATGGAATTCTGAATTGCTAATTTTAAAGTTGTCCTGTTATCCCCAATAAGGATCATTGTAAAGCATGTAGATATGCATGATTGGTTGATTGTGCAAGAATTTGAGTCATCCTTGTCTTCCCATTTCTTCTTCTTTTTTCTTCTTTTCTTTTGTAAGTGCAGTACAATTTACAAATAAGGTGTGGTCATTCTCTACATACTCTGCAATTTGTTATATTGTTGGAGCTATGCATTTCCTGCTTCACCATCTTTAAGTGACTTTTTTGTTGTTGTCGTTTTTTCAAATACCATAACTTCGCCTTCAAAATGTGATGGACAAATCCCTGTTGTGGTTATGTCATATTCTCAAAAAGAAACAACATGCCATGGAAAATGTGATGCAAAAGATTGATTTTACATGTACGATATCTCATCTTAACTTGTATGAAAGAAAATGAGGCCTTCTACAAATGTTTTTTTTGGGAAAAAAACTCCTCTTGCTAAACCCTCTCAGATCGAGCTCTCCCATGAAGGAGGGAAGAGCTCTCTTCCCCACCTAAATGACCATTTCTCTACCCCTTTCAGGTTCATCCTTTTCCTTTTTCTCTTTTGTCTCGATAACACTTTTGTTTGGAGTATAAATCTCAAATCTACTGCAACCTCTCTACCCCTGCTCTTCTGGCTCCCTTCATGTGAAGCTCTTCTACAACAAATCTTACAATTTTTTTTTTCGAATCTAGATGTTGACCACAAAATACACTGGTCCTACTGTTATATGTCTCACAATCCATGGTGGGGACTTGTTACATGATTGTACATTCTTCTTTTAGTTTTCACTAGTACCCTTTCTGCAATTGGTATGATGCTAAGAATCTATTGGATACTTTCTGTACTCAAAATATCACCAGCAGCACGGACAACTTTCCCATTTACTCCTTTCATCACGAGGATCCTCTCCGGGGTTGTGGAATGGATTGTTGCAATGGATCGTGATATATTTTGGCCTTTATTTTGGTTATCTATAATTTTCTTCACTTGTTTGGTTTAATTTTACTTTCACTTATCTTGAAAAAAATAAATAATAAATGAATAAACGTATGAAAAAAAATCAATACTACAAGTAATGTCCCAAATAACAACTCACAAAAAAAAAAAAAAAAAAGTCCCAAATAACAGTATTGAAAAGTTGATAGTATTACTCTTAAAAAAGATTGATGGTGTCATTCAAATCGTGTTGTTTGAACCCCAAACCCCCCACCTCACCACTCCCCCCCCCCGCCCCCCACCCCGCCCCAAAGAAAAGAAAAAAAAAAAATTGAAAGGAAACTGCCAGCCAAAGTGTCTCAGTGCAAAACTAACGTTATATGACATCTCAAAAAAATGACTAAAGGACCTAAAACCTACGATATTAAGACAAACATTCGTATCAAATTTCTGAAACATCATGTAATATATAAGACCACACATTCAAAGCACTCCAAATCCAAAGAGTTAAAAAAAAAAAACCAACTATGCACACTACAAAAAAAACAAGTTTTTTGTGATGTTTAAATAGTAAGGGTTTTTTCAAAC
>NC_081546.1:22292034-22312602 GCF_901000735.1 Corylus avellana
TTCTGCAATTGGTATGATGCTAAGAATCTATTGGATACTTTCTGTACTCAAAATATCACCAGCAGCACGGACAACTTTCCCATTTACTCCTTTCATCACGAGGATCCTCTCCGGGGTTGTGGAATGGATTGTTGCAATGGATCGTGATATATTTTGGCCTTTATTTTGGTTATCTATAATTTTCTTCACTTGTTTGGTTTAATTTTACTTTCACTTATCTTGAAAAAAATAAATAATAAATGAATAAACGTATGAAAAAAAATCAATACTACAAGTAATGTCCCAAATAACAACTCACAAAAAAAAAAAAAAAAAAGTCCCAAATAACAGTATTGAAGTTGATAGTATTACTCTTAAAAGATTGGATGGTGTCATCCTGTGTTTGAACCCCAAAACCCCACCACCACCCCCCGCCCCCCCACCCCGCCCCCAAAGAAAAAAAAAAAATTGAAAGGAAACTGCCAGCCAAAGTGTCTCAGTGCAAAACTAACGTTATATGACATCTCAAAAAAATGACTAAAGGACCTAAAACCTACGATATTAAGACAAACATTCGTATCAAATTTCTGAAACATCATGTAATATATAAGACCACACATTCAAAGCACTCCAAATCCAAAGAGTTAAAAAAAAAAAACCAACTATGCACACTACAAAAAAAACAAGTTTTTTGTGATGTTTAAATAGTAAGGGTTTTTTCAAACGTCACCCCTTCCAAGGGTGACGTTTTATGAGTGACATGCCATCCTAGGGGTGACGTGACTGTTCACACGTCACCCAGTAAGGGTGACATGCGGTAAATGGGTCGCACGTCACCCCTAGTAGCAACGTGTGACACTGTGCAGATGTTGCCCCATAGGGGTGACATGGAAAATGAGTCACACGTCACCCCTTGGGATGACATGTAAAGAATTTTCCACGTCACCTCTATGGGGTGATTTGTGAACCATGCCACACGTCACCCCTAAGGGTGACGTGTGACCCATTTTCCGCGTCACCCCTAGAGAGTGGCATATGTAAAATGGGTCACACATCACCCCTAGGGAGACGTGTGGCATGGTTCTCACGTCACCCCCAGGAGTGACGTGTGAACATGTCGTCCGCACCTAGGGGGTGACGCGTGTTCACATGTCACCCCCAGAGGCAACCTGTGAACCATACCACACATCACCTCCCCCTTGTCCGCCTGGGAAAGGTGCGCATGGGCATGCGTGTGCGCCCCCTTCCAAATTTGCATGCCAGGCTCTCATCTTTCTTTCACATCCTTCTTCTCTTCTTCGAACTTCTTGTCTTCTCTCCTTCTTCCACTCATCTCCGTTGACACTCCTCTCTTGGCCCGCCGACTACTCTTCCCTTCGCCAACGTACACCTGCACGTACTTGTATTAGCTATGATCGCTAACGCTGTGCTTTTAATTAGCAACCAATGAGATGTATGTACAATTATGTAGAATTTGGAATGATTAGCTTGGGGCTTTTAGCTATGCAAAGTACAATTATGCCATATTACCCCTACCCATCTTCAAAAGTGGGTCTAACACGCAGGGAGATCTAGAGTAATTATTTGTTTGGATAGTTAGCAATTTAGACAAATAATATGAGAAGGTCTATATAAAATCTATTTGTCCAAGTAAATAGTTGAGTAGCTCAAAATTTATTTCAGAGTTAGGTCTAGGTCATATGGATCTTTTCTTATTATCTGTCCAATTGCCAGCAATTTAGACAAATAATTACAGTAAATCCTTATCCAACCTGATCTCATCTTACTCCTCCCGCATTCTCTCCTAGTAATATTTTTGAACGATTAAACTATGATTTTATCTGAAATATTTGTACTATTTTATTTTCAAGTTGTATATTTCTTGTTATTTTCTTCTTCTTCTATTTTAACCTTAAAAAAATGAATGGATTCTCCAAAGTTGAGTTTCTTGCAATACATTGCTCACTTGCAATGACACCTAGGGGTTGATTTGGGGAGAAATACGTATACTTCTAGGTTGTCATCGTTTGCTGATTATAAGGATTAAGAAAAAAAAATGTTTTGTCATCTTGGTATGTTGATGTAATTTTTGGTTTATATCAACTATCTATCCAGTACAAGTGTATGTTGTAGCCAAAAAAAATCTTATATGGGCTTCTGAACTTTTTGAGGTGTTTTAGGCATTTTTGTGCCTATTTTTTAGGCTTATTTTAAATAGTTTTTGGTTAAAGTGTTCTAAACAACAGTGAATATAATGAAACCCTATGTCTAACTCGTATTTAAAATAACACCTTTTTGTTTACACCAAAACAAAAAGTTATATTTATAAAATATAGAATATAAAATATATATTTATATTATTATATATAAGAGTAGGCGGTTAGCAGTTATTAACCGCTTTTCCCTACCCCTAAAACCTCTAACCGTTCCGCTCTAGGTGGTTAGCATTTTTTTTATAACCGCCTACCAAAACAGTTACGTGGTTATTTGTTTAGTGGTTGAGGTCAGTTTTTGTACATCCCCACTGAAAAGTCAAAGGCAACTTTGCTGATATAAGCACGAGCTGACGAGCATCAGCACTAGAGAGATTCTACGAGCATCAGCAGTAGCATAGAGAGAGAAAGAGAGAGATTCTACGAGCATCAGCAGTAGCATACTGCATAGAGAGAACCAGAGAGAAGATATAGCGCCATCGTCATGGGAACTGTTATCGACTCCCATTTCTTAGGCCTAACTGCCATTGTCACTGTAAACTTTCTCTCTCTGTCTCTCTGCTTGACTGATTTTTATGTGTGAGTTTTTAGTCTTGAAAGATGAAAGAAGTTTGATGGGTATTGCAGGTGGGGTATCAGTTTTTGTTCTTTATAGTCACAGCCCTTCTCAAATTCCATAAAGTCACGTACTTTGCAGGTATCTTGTTCTTTCTCTCCTTATCGTTTTATTTCTTTGCTTTCTCGGACTTGAATTGCGCCATTTTCCTTAGAAAGAGAAATGGGTTCTTGTTTGGTTGCTGAGAATTTGATTCCTTACTGAGCTCTTTGAACACGTCTACCAAGAAAAGAAAACAACAAGAAATAATGTTACTTCCAGTTTTTTCTTTTTTTTTTTCGTTAAATTTTATTTTTCTTTCATTGAATTCACAGATAGCACAAATTTTGCGATAATTGCGATATTGACTCTGATTCTGAAAGGCACATGGAAGTTTAGACAGGTAATATTTCATGGTAAATGTACTGCATTATGATTATAATGGAATTTGAATTTATGTTTTTCTTTTGGGTTAAAACGTTTAGTCTTTATTCGGTTTTTCATAAATAAATAATTGGAATTTACATTTCTTAACTTTGCTGCTCTATTTTCCAGATAGTCTTGACTTCGCTTGTATTCATATGGTGTCTTCGCCGCGTATTGTTTCTGTTTACTTGGTTTCATTTTTTAGAGTTGACTCCACAAATCCTCAGGTTTCCAACCAGTTGGACTCTCTTACATGAAATTCTATTAGATTATATCAACTTTCTATATGATTTTGATTTTCTGGTTGATATGATTAGGATCTTGCGGTTGAGGCAGTATACATGTTTGGATTATTTGTGTCGTAATTTTGTAAAGCTGGCTTTCGGGATACTTCAGGTTTTTATAGCTCTCTATTTGCTATTTTTTATAGCCATAGCTGTGTATTCATGCTTTTAGTTTGTGGGGCCCGGTTGGACTGGTTGTATTAATATTCAAATTGTACTGCAGGCTGTCTGGGTGTGGACAATTATCTTGCCTGTCACAGTACTTAATTCAAGCTCAAGAAATCCATCTCTCCAGGCTGTGGACATAGTTGGCTGGATTATGTGGTCAGTGGGTTCTTTACTTGAAGCAATAGCTGATCAGCAAAAATTGGTATTCACAAACTCTCTAGAAAATAGAGGGAGATGGTGCAATGTTGGACTCTGGCAATACTCTCGTCATCCCAACTATTTTGGCAAGGTTAGTGCTTCTATTTCATTTAAATGCCATTACTTCTAGCACTGGTGCTACATGCAGCTGTTCTTGATGCTTCTTAGAAATCTTCAACAGAGCTTAAGTTATACCTTTATATCAATTTCATATGTAATTGATGATATCTCTTTCATGGTTACATTGTTTACCTTAATTCCATTTCCATCAATTAATGGAAGCTTGATGAATGTTGAGTTCAGATTCTCCTATGGTGGGGAATATTTGTGGCTTCCACACCGGTACTAGAAGGTGCAGAGTGGCTTGTAATCCTTGGGCCAATCTTCCTCACATTGTTGTTGCATCTTTTCGTCACTAGCATACCATTTCTTGAGGTTTGCGCCTTCTTGCTTCTGATTTTATTACAATACTGACCATTTTCTGAATGGGCTTATGATATACTGCACAAATGAAAACAGATGTCGGCAGATACTATTTTTGGGCTTGAACCTGAATATTGGCTTTATAAAGGAAGAACTAGGTTATATTCATCTTCTCTTCTGTTTTTGTTTTAGTGTATTTTGGAAGAAAAAGTAGCTGAGATTAACACATTATGTTGCAGCCCTCTAATTCTACTGCCACCAGCTGTATATGGGAATTTGCCCTTATGGTTCAAAGCAACTTTCTGCTGTAATCTTCCACAAATAGATTCAAACAGGTGAGACAAAAACTGTGTAAATACTTTAATCTTGATAAGAGACTCATGCTATAATTGCAATTTTCATTTAAGTTGGGCTCATGTGCATGATTCTTCATTGAATATCTAACAGTGTTTCCAATGCAAATGTTTTGGAGGCAAATGACTCTGTAGCGACGTATTATATATATGTTTGTGGTGCTTTATTGTTGTAGTCTTTGGAGGGTGTCTTTAACATAGTTTAGGAGTTAGTTTTTCTTTTTCTTTTTTTGATGAAAATGTTTCTCTTGTACACACTCCTTGTAGAAGGGTTGGAGCAAGCGGGGAAGAAAGCAGCGGGGGATTGGAGATGCATTAGTGCACGACGATTCTTTGGCTTCCGAAGTTTCATTTTCTTTATACTCCTTTATACGGTTCATTAGTGTTTGATCTTCTCTATGGCAACTATGATGAAATGGAATTCTGATTTGCTAATTTTCAAGCTGTCCTGTTATCCCCCAATAAGGATAATTGTAGAACATGTACATATGATTGGTTGATTGTGCAAGAATTTGAGCCATCATTATCTTCCCTTTACTTCCTCTTTTGATTCTTTTCTTTTGTAAGTGCAGTACAATTTACAAATAAGGCGTTGTCGAGGCTCTTTCCTTAACAACTTGATCATTCTCTCCCTACTCTGGAATTCGTTATACTGTTGGAACTATATGCATAAAATCTTAAATCTACTACAATCTCTCTACCTACACAGCCGTGCACCCTTCTTCTACCATCTCCAGCCAACTCTTTCTTCGTGTCGTTTGAACCCCACCAACCCCCCAAAAAAAAAATTGAAAGGAAACTGCAGCCAAACTGTCTCCCATCTCCTCGAAATCTTAGTGCAAAACTTAAAAAACATAGAACAGTTCTAGCCTCCTACTTCCTAGTACTGAAATTAAATCTGAGAAGAATTTTCCTTTTCCATTTATGTGTAAATAATTACATCCCTACATATTGAGTGTGTTACTGGCTGTGGGAGGCCTTGGGGGGCTAGTGCATGTAATACACCCCTAGCATTTAAGACCTCTAAAAAGCCGAGGCATCCAAATGAATAATAATAATAAGAAAAGAAAAAAAAAAAGCACCATTTATTACAAATTATACACCTGTAGTGTTACTGATGTTTTCCAAGGAAATGATAGCACCCGATTTGGTCCCATTTGATTGTTGAGAATGTGACATAAAAATATAGATGACCCAGAAGTGAAGGCATACAAGGTAAACCAGAGACCACACCTTCGCACTGGAGTTCCTTCTCAGAAATACCTCACCAGCCAAGAAAATAGAATCCAACTGCTGAATCAATGATCCCAAGTGCTTCCTGCTTGAACTAATCCTATCATGAAACAGAGGCCCCAACTTTGATTCTGAGAGCACCCACGTTCCCGATTCCACGTCCCTCAACGAAGTACCGGACTTGTCTTCATCTAGTAACCTTGAAACCGCCTACAGAGTGCATCAAAGTATACAGTGCAAATCAGTGTTATATGTTTATGTAGAAATTGTCTGTAGATGATAACTCCATGGTGACAATGTACCTCAATTCTAAAGAGTAGCGTTGCCTTCTCTGAGGAGAGAGCCTCAACCTGGTTGAACAATAAATTTGAGGAAGATAGCACTTGAGAATTTTGTTTCTTGGTAAGTACTTAGGGGTCAATGACCTATAGTAGTTGTAAATTCAATGATGGCTAATTAACTTTCATCCCTCCCAAAGCACAAAAGGCATATCAGCTGCACATTATTTACGATGCTCACTCTATTGCCTTCATGCATCTATAAGCACCTTACGATGCACCCTAAACCTTACGAGCTTTTATAGTATGTTTTCATCACTTCTATGCAAGGCATTATCAATGCTGAATCAGATGTATCAAATGGTCCTATTCATCAACGAAATACAAATACTAGAAACCCTTTGAATTATCAAAGATGCTTCCACACAAACCTGGGCTTGTTTCTGGATTAAATGGTCAGTCATCTGACCAAGCCTTCGCTTGAGCTCAATTTCTACTTCAGTTGGATCCTCCATTTCTTTCCTTGTCATTTCAATGTTTGCTTCCAGCTTCTTTGCCTGCAATATAGATGACACCGTATGCAAAATATATTGATTGGAAAAAGCTTACATATAGCAAAAACAAAGTAACAACATATCAGTCAAACTCTAGATAAATCAGGTCAATAGGATATGTAAGAATACGGAACTTAGAATGCAACTTTTGAAAACCATCAGAAAACAACAAAAATAAAAATTCTTTATCTAAGTTTATATGCTCTGTTAGTGAAACCCAAAGCTTATAAGACCCATAAAACTCCAAAACTCTCTTAACTTCTGTCCAACCCCATTAGAAAAAGTGTATGCAGACTAAAATGGCCCTTCTGACATCCATTACAATAGATGACGTGGAGACTCCATCTCCATCAAAAGAAAAATAAACTGGATATCATAGAACGTCATGCCAACCTCAGCATATTGGGACCATAACCTAGGACATGACTTGTACCACAACCTTTCTGCTTTCTGGACCTAACACTAAAACGTACACTTCGACACTTAACCAAAGACAGGAGTTCAATAAATTAATTATCTGGATTTCATTTCCAAAAGAACAAGGCATGCTGAGAGCATTCAAGATAGAAAAGGTGGAGTGGATATCTCGAGGACATCGCCCTGAGAAAATGATCTCAAACCTAAACCTAACTGATAGAAATATATCAAAATTTTGAAAACCTCACCTTATCTTGCAATTGTGCGACTTTATCAGCTATGAAAGAGTACTCTGCCCCAAGTGTCTCTCGTTCAAATTCAATTCCTTTTGAAGCAGCTAACTGCAACATTTTCAGTAAAGTAAAGATTATCACAAAACAAGAAATTTCGGTTGTTCCACGAGTAATTATGAAAGCCAGAAAAAGTGCATAGCTCCAAATGGGACCCCCCAGAATATAACTCACTTGCTTTAGAGATGTTCCAGTCTGATGAGAATCTGAGATCCTTCTCCTGAGCTCTACAAGGAAAAAAGGGAGTTTCAGAGACCAAGCTATCAAAAAGTCAAGATAATTTGAGCATCATATTGGCAATGTTAGATATTGATTTAATAATATACAGTCAATGAACTATATGCATACATACAAAATATATTATGTTCCACAAATTTGATTGCTATGACGGTTTGAATTCAGTTTTGGAGAGAGCTCCATGGCATATGCCCAATAGGCCTCTGGTTCGCAAATGATGGCAGCCCAACCTAACACTGTTCAAGGAAGATTGGAGGAGCTCAAGTCCTTTTCCTTCCTCACCCTTTACTTGGACACCTGCTTGTCTAGCTCTTTTAGTCATTAACTATTCTGATTTTCTTGTTCTATTTTCCTCTCCCTCTTAGGCGTTCTCTTGTATACTACCCGTGTACTAGGGTTGCGCCCCTTTGCGCTTTTGGTATATTCAACATTTTATCATAAAAAAAAAGCTCAATCTCTTGCTTGTTAGTTACTGCATAACAGGAATATTTGGTGTTTTGAGCAGTGAAGACAAAGTTTACAAGTTTTTTCTCACTCTGCACTACTAGTTTTCAATGGTTACTGCTCATGCCTAGAACAGCCACTTATACTACTATTTTCTTGGCTCTTAGCATCTCAGAACCATAACCCTTTCTTACACCCTTTGAAAGCCTAAAACCCTTAAGTTTTTACTTAAGCCTTAGACACCAAATAACCTATGAAAACAAACCTTAAGACCCTTGATATTAGTCCCAGCCCAGAACATCGTGGAATCTTCAACTTTAGCCCTTTGTTGTATTTAAACCATACCACTTTACACCATGATTTAAGCCATAAAGTCTGACACATTTCTTACGCCATGGCAAACTAAATGCA
The DNA here is from genome assembly GCF_901000735.1 of Corylus avellana. NCBI lineage: Eukaryota > Viridiplantae > Streptophyta > Magnoliopsida > Fagales > Betulaceae > Corylus > Corylus avellana. The sequence goes on from NC_081546.1 coordinate 22,300,538, forward strand.
GGTTCCTAGCTGTACACAGGTTTCAAATCTGCCATATGTCAATTAATGAAACAACCCTTACAACATAAGTTGCCCTAAAGCCTTCTAATTAGATTTCGACATACTTATTCTTTTTTTATTATTATATTATTATCTGTAGAAACCGAGTACACATAAAACTACGTTCTTGTGGTTGAGATTTTAATCATTATCAAACCATTAAGTCCTCTTTCATTGAGGAGTCATTCGATATTACAAATATCCTATTCAGTTCCTTTGGCAAAGAAGTTGTATCAGCTGCAGTTGAAAACAGAGGCAAAATCAAAAGGGTAAGAAGGGTTCATTCTGGTTTTTGCTTTGTTATCTAGGAGGTATACCTTCATGGGTTGCTTCTTTCAAGTCAATTTGTTGTCGGAGTTCTGCTACCCGATTAACCTGGTCCAAACATATGCAAAATAAAAGGCATAAGCATTATTGTTTCCATACATTATTTATTTATTTATTCATTCACTCATTCATTTCTGATTTGACATTTGAAACTCAGACCTATGCTTACCCCACCCCATCCCCATTACCACCTGAGCCAATGGGCATAAACATTACACGTATTACTGAAGTAACAAAATTCCATAATGTCAGAACAGGGAGAAGCTAACATGAAATAGTTTTGCTTTACAATATGATGCCCCGTAAGTTTTTGTAGCAAGTAAAATAAGCTAAAGAAAACAAGGTTAGATAAGTACAGATAGAAGTGATCCTTTAATGACAAATCATGAACCTCTATCAGCTTCAAATGGACTCAGATTGGACTTGTGTGGTTGTCAGTCTCAATGTTAATCATGTCCCATTGCTGGAATATAGAATACTTGGATTCAGGATTCCTAATACCAACCAGTTTAAAAGCTATAAATTGGAAAAGGAAAGTTGATTCATGTTTCCTTATCTTATTGTATGTGATTCCAGAAAAGGAAATTACTTATTAGCTCCTGGCCTAAAAATAATCAATTAATTTAACTTGTTTAAAGTAAAGATAAACATTATAAAAAGAAAAAGAAATTTTAGACTAGAAATGTCATGCAAGAACTCAACTGTATGCTTTTGACTTTTGGGTCTTGCACATCGATTTTAAAATATAAAGAATTTTCGGAGCACTTCCATATCAGTACCTACATGCTCCAAATTCAAATTGAATAAATATACTTATTTACATTGAAAGGGGAAATGGTGCAAGACCATCAACTCACAATGTATTTTGAAATATTTGCAGACTCCTGCAAATTCAGTTTTTTTTCTTTTTCCCAGTATCATGGTCAAACAAGTTCCATATTTCTTTATAAACAGAAAAATGCAGACAGACATATTTATAGACATGTTTCTTTACATCCAAAACTAGGTTATATGGCAATTATAGACATTTTAAAAAAATGGCAAATCAGACAGCTGATAATGGACCTAAAACCTACGATATTAAGATAGACTTTCGTATCAAATTTCTGAAACATCACTAACCGCACGTAATATAAGAGACCACACAATCAAAGCACTTCAAATCCAAAGAGCACAGTTAGAGTTGATGACAAAGCTCATATGAAACATAGAAAACAACCAAAACATAGGCTCAGCATAAAATCAAAAGTCACAAAATTTTCTACTTTTATCCAATATCATTACACGACTCAAGCATTCAAACCAAGTGACTACTTTTTTCAAGTCAGAAACTTGATTAAGAACTCACGGATTGGATTGATGCAATCATTTGGATCAAGAATCTCATCATACCTGTGCTTCAAGATTCCACTGCACAGTAGCAAGGGATCTTGCAAGATCAGCATTAGCAGTCTGCAAGAATTTTTGAACTTTAGTAACAACAGTATAACCTGGTTAACTGCAGTCTATAAGCTTTAGTAAAGCAGAAAACATTTACTGCCATATTTAGTAGCACACCCCCAAAATGAAGAGAGAAACACAGAGAGAGAGAGAGAGAGAGAGAGAGAGGAAAAGGATGGAAGCGGTCTAAAAGCAGATACCTAAATTACCTTGGCTTCCCTCCTAGTATTATTATGCTTTTGATGAGAGAGAGAGAGAGAGAGAGAGAGAAAGAGAGAGAGAGAGAGGGGGAAACGATGGATGGTTCAAAAGCAGATACTGAAACATGTTAAATTACCTCCAATTTAGCCAATCGTGCAAAGGCTTCCCATCTAGTATTATTATGCTTCTGTTTCTCGAAGTCAACAGCTTCTAGTGTTTCCATCATGGTTGTCTGCAGCTCTGAAGCCTGAAACAAGAAAGAAGGTAAGACCAAGTATACGACCGCTGCAAGAGTTTTAAGGACATTTTGGCAAAAGGTGGCCTATTTCACAAACATACAAATCAGAGAAAGAGACTTAAAGCATCAAAAGATAAGATGTGTTTTCATTTGAAAGTAGCAGTTTGGAGTGCACTATGCTCCTGATATGTCAAGCACAACTTGATGTTTGTTTGGTAAGTATTTTGAAAAGAGTTCTTGATGTGATAGATAGTTGACAAGTGTTTCGATGGAGTCCACATTTGAGAAAATACTTTATTTGAAGATGGTGATGGTGCAAATACATTTTGTGCTTTTAAACCAACTCTAGCTAAAGAAACTTATACAATGGTCACCAATAACTGCTTTTGGTCCATAGTCTTTGGGGTTGCTTTTTCCAATAAACGTTAGTTACATTTCTTTATGTTATTTGTACAAGTACCCAGTTTACTCTTCTTCGCAACAAACAATGGATTGAGCTGCCAACGAAAACCAAGATTTGCTTTATACGGTATTAAACAAGAGGTATGAGCAAATAGAACACCTTACAAGAGTATCAATACGGTAACATGAATCGTAAATGCATGAATGTGATGTACCCAAAAAAAGAGTTGTTTGTGGGGACGGGTTCAAAATTAAGTTGGCTATGGGAATATGTTCTAATTCTTGAGTTTGAGCTTTGGATAACCTCCGACCTGACAACCCACCTGAGTTGCTGCCCTATGGATGAGATCAGTTATAAATGCTATTCTTAAAGACCATGGAGCAACAAAAACTCAGTTGTCTTGCAAAACAACTAAGCACTGGGACAAAAAAAAAAAAAAAATGTAGTCGCACAATTACATACGTATTTAACAAATAAAAATTTAAAAAAATAATAATAATAAAAATAAAATAAAAAGCAGCTTGAAAATCTAACAGGAGCACTTCGCTATTCTTTGTATGTTTAAGAAATAAAAATTATATATTTCACACCTAAAAACAGCTTCAAGAATGATCAGAATACCCCAAAAATTCACCCTCTTCAGCAGCTCCAAAAACTGCATTAGCATCCAAAAGTGTAGTATAATCTCGAAAGTAAAGATTTGTTGCTCCAAATACAAAGGTGATAACCCAGAAGAGAATTTTTTTTTTTTTTTTTTTTTTTTTTAAGGAAGAGATGAGGAAGAATGAAGTGACACTTGTGACTGTCGTTCGACATAAATGATGACTGAAGTTCAACGTCCTCTTCACTTATCATTTCTTCACTACAGTATGGTCCTTCCATCCTATTGGCTATGATGCTATCACTATCTTGTAACAAAGTCATTCAAACAAAAATGTATGTGTGTCTTTGTATTCTTGAGAGTGTTTCTGGTTGTATATTTTATTACAAGTAATTCCCAGCTGTATAGGGATGATAAGGGCTAGTCAGGTTTCAGAGACGTCAACCCAAACCCTGAATTGAGATTAAGATTTTTCAACCCAAGCTGAAGCCTGACAACAGGAAACTTAGCCCAAACCTGCCAGAGCTCAGGTTAAATTGCACACACCCTGGCCAAGTTGCAATCCTACAAATCAACCTTACTTTTTACATAGTCATCCATGTAAGTTTTTAAGGGGAGACAAATTTAGATTTGGTTCTGATAGCTAATGAATGCAATGATAGCCGTCTTAGATATGGGGAACCTGGTTTGTTGTGTAAATTGGACTTAGAAAAGGCATATGATCATGCGAATTGGGAGTTTTTGCTATTCATATTGTAACGAATGGATTTGGGGAGAAATGGAGAAATTGGATAGCGTTCTGTATTTCTACAGTTTGATATTCAGTTTTGAATAATGGAGAACCCTCATACTTTTTTAGTAGCTCTCAAGGCATAAGACAAGGGGATCCACTATCTTCTTTTCTATTTCTTATTGTTATGGAGGCGCTGAGTAGAATGATGGAGGCTACAGAAGATAGTGGTCTTGTGGTTGGTTTCTCAGTGGAACAAGAAACAATCCTGGACTTAGTGTCTCACATTTGCTGTTTGCTGATGATACATTGATATTTTGTTAGGCCAATGAGGATCAACTCAGAAATCTGTGCTGTCCTTTTCTATGCTTTGAAGCTGTCTTGGGGCTAAAAATTAACTTAACAAAGTCTGATATTGTTCTAATTGGTGAGGTGGAGGATGTGTTGATAGGCTGTCAAGCATTTTTGGTTGTAAGGTGGCAAGATTACCTATGAAGTATTTGGGTCTTCCTCTAGGGGCACCTTACAAGTCTACCACCATTTGGAATGATATTGTCGAGAAAATGGAAAGGAAATTGGCAAGTTGGAAGAAACTGTATCTATCAAAGGGTGGGAGGCTCACACTGATTAAAAGCACTTTATCCAACCTTCCTACGTATTTCTTGTCTCTATTCCCTATTCCTGTGAGTGTGGCAAACAAATTGGAGAAGCTACAACGAGATTTCCTATGGGGTGGTCTAAATGAGGAGCCTAAGTTCCATTTAGTGAAATGGGCTCAAACTTGTTCCCCCATGCAAGATGGTGGTTTGGCAATTGGAAACTTGTGCAATTTCAATCTCGCTTTACTGGGTAAATGGTTATGGCAATATGCTATAGAAAGGGAAGCGTATTGGAGATTGGTTGTTGAAGTCAAGCATGGGTGCATGATTGATGGTTGGTGTACCAAGGCGGTGGAGGGCCCTCAAGGAGTTGGGGTGTGGAAACATATTCAGAGAGGGCGAGAAGTTTTTTCAAAATTTATTAGCTTTGGAGTAGGAGATGGCTCCCACATTAGGTTTTGGTAAGATATTTGGTGCGGGGATCAGTCCTTGAAGGAAGCTTTTCCTGAATCATTTCGAATTGCGAGTAACAAAGAGGCATGGGTTAGGGATCATATGCAGCTGTCCAATGATGTTCTACAATGGAATGTTCCCTTTTTACGAGATGCCCAAGATTGGGAGGTAGAGGTGGTGATGGCTTTTTTTGGAAAGTTATATGCTTTCCGTAGTCATATGGGATGGATTGCATGCGGTGGACTCCTTCTAAATGGCATATCTTTGAGGTAAGGTCTTTTTTTTCGTATGCTTTCTTTTACGGGGACAGATGCTTCCTCTTTCCCGTGGAGGAGTATATAGAAAGTAAAAGTTCCATTGAGAGTCAATTTCTTTGTGTGGACGGCAACTCTTGGAAAATTATGACTTCAGATAATTTGTGTAAAATAGGTATCATTGTTGTGGGATGGTGTTGTATGTGTAAGCACAGTGGCGAGTCAGTCAACCATCTTCTCCTTCACTGTGAAGTGGCACAAGCTTTATGGAGTGTGCTATTTTCTCTTTTTGATGTCACATGGGTCATGTCTGGAGGGGTGGCAGAATTGTTAGCTTGTTGGCGAGGTCAGCGAGGAAATATTTTAGCTAAGGAGGTGTGGCGAATCACACCACTGTGTCTAATGTGGATTATTTGGCAAGAGCATAATGCAAGATGTTTTGAAGATCAAGAAAAGTCAATGGAAGAGCTCAAAAAGCTGTTTATTCAAACTATGTTCCATTAGGCTGACGCTTTCAATGTGCCTAAGTTTTCCACCATGTCACAATTATTATCTTTATGTTCCTCATTTTGCCTTTAGTGGAGCCTTTCTTTGTATACATCTTGTGTATTAGGGTTGCACCCCTCTGCGCTTTTCAATAAATAACTTATTTATAAAAAAAAAAACAAAAGTTTTTAGTTAAAAATTTTTACTTAAATTATTTTTGGAGTCTCTCTCTCTCAATCAGCCCAAACATTTTTTTTTTTTTTTTTATATAAGTAATGTAATATATATATATATATATATATATATATATATATATCAAAAAGCACAATGTGCCACAAGTCCACAAAAAGTATACATAGGCAACCCACGAAAAACCCAAAATAAAACCCAAACATGTCAATCAGCCCATACATGTCAATACTTTAGATTTAGAGAAGACAACACTAGGATTTTTCCCAAAGAAAGAGAGAAGAAGCTGGGGAAGGGAGGAGAGAAAGAGACGGAGAAGAATCAATCCTTCATTTCTTTTATTCAATCAAGTCGCCTCCCATTGGAATACAAAAGAAACTTAAATAGACTAACGACTAAACCTTAGGGCAATGGCAATTTATTGACTTACCTACCATTGACTTATAAATTTAATTAAACATAAAATCAAATCCTAATAACCCCATAAATCAATATTGCGCCTTTCTCCTTTCACCTTTTGCATCAAATTTGCACTTCCGTTTATTCTAGATTTTATGAAGGTCCTTCCTTCTTTCTGCATATCTCTTGAATATATCTCATGCATTGGGTTATGTCCTTTCATTTTAATAGAATCTCATTACTTATCCAGTAAAATATAAAAAATTTACAATGTTTTTCTATCACACGCAGTCACATAAAGGATACACTATGTAGGTTCTTTCTCTACAAGAAACAATCCAATAATAATACCAAAAAAAAAAAAATTCAGTGCATCATATTTTCATAATTACGCACATGCCTTCAAAGACCCAAAAAGAAAACAAAGAACATGGTTTCTTTTTCTTAATGAAATATGATGTCAATCAACCTCAATGCCAATCTAAAGCCCAAAAATATAAGAATGAAAAGGAATAACAAAAAGGGAAAGATGTTACCTCTTTTGCTTGTTGTTTAGCTCGTTCCTCAAATATTTTCTCCAAGCTTTGCTTCTCCCCCTCTAATCTGGCAACCCTATTCTCCCGTTCTTTGATAGCCTCCACAGCTCTGGCTGCCACTTTCTCAGCTAGAATCTTCTCCATCCTCCTCTTCTTTTCCTCCTTCTCATGTTCACTTTCAGAGTCAGAAGATGAACCTGAATCTGAATCCGAATCAGAGCTCCCGTGAGTTGTTGAGGAAGAACCTCTCTTTAAATCATCAGAGACAGAACTTCTAAGGGCTGCAAATGTTTCATGCTTCCCCCTGATATTACTTGTCAACCTACCTTCAACATTATCCACCCGTGTCTTAACATTAGATACCCCATCAACCTTCCCCAAGACTGATATCATTTCCATAGGTTGAATCTTGCGCGACAACCGTGAATAATTCTCAAAAGGAATTTCCTTAGACTCAAAATTTCCACCATCTTCTTCATTTCCCTCACTCTTTGGTTTTCTTACAAGCTTCACACCTGCTTCATTTCTATCACTTTCTCGCCCTTCCAAGTACCTACCATCCCTCTGCAAATCAACACTTGAAGACCTACCCACCGAATCAGAAGAGCAGGAGTCTTCTCCATCACCCACCTTCCCATTTAACTTACTTTCCTCTCCCAACCTCTGCCCCGACTTCAAAACACCATTACTACTCTTCTGATTCCTCTTCACCTCCGATACTAACAAATTTGACCCTGAACTCCCCTGTCTCTTACCATCCTTCTTCCTCAACCCCCGATTTGCAGTTCCTCCATTACTGCGATTCACCCCAGAATTTGGGCTCTGATTTGGCGTACTAAGGAGCTCGGTCCAGTCACTATCCGTAAGCGTAGACTTGGGTTTGGGAGAGGGTTTTGGAGAACTAGAAATCTCTTTGTTCCTAGTATTAGGTGTGGTAAAATTTGGATCACTGCGAAACTTTCCATTATAATCATTGTTATCTAGCGTTTTCTTCTTCAATTGATCCTTCAGAGGCACAACGCCTCCGGTTTTTGTCGGAGAATCAAAATTTAGTTCGTCGGCAGGAGGCCTTTCGTCCTTGCGAAGCGAATCAGCCGCTTGCTGATCGATCTGAACCGTCCATTACACAAACAATACTAATATGATTACTTAACATAAAAATTCGAAAAAACCAAGGCAGATCAATATATAATAATATATGTACGTACATGTACATGAATAATATTATACAGCTATATCTAATCGCTGAGAATTGAGAAACTTAGGAGCAAAAGACAAATTGAATTCGTTGATTTTGGATCAGAAAAATGCAAAAATTAACTCAAATTATGCATTTGACCGAAAATGCGAGAACTCTAAATCAAAATTTCTCTTAATTTCCTCCGTTATTTCGGGAACCAAACATGGAGAATGAAAAAAAGAAGAAGCATTTTATAACAAGGAAAGAAGGAAAGAGAAATGCCTGTTGGAGAATACTTTCGGCTGCTTTGAGTTTGGATGAGATCCAATTCGCCATCACAGTGTCGCTTCAGCTGGACTGTGAGGTTTCTCAGAGAGAGAGAGAGAGAGAGATCAAAGAGTGAGCAGTGACTTGTAATGGAGAGAGAGTGCGTGAATCACGCACGGCGCATTTTAGCGGAGCGCCCCGTTGAATGGGTTTTTTTGGCGGAGGATGTTAGAGGAGGCGGTAACGAGAGAGAATGGAGGTGAAGAGGATGCGGAGTGAATGCTAGAATGACGAAAGGGTGTCTGGATCTACCAAATGAAAACACGATCTGTGGCCGTGACGCACACAGGTTGATACGTGGGCCCCTGTAACTCTGGCAGTGAGGGATGAGAGAAAGACTCCTGGCACGTTTGCCAGAAGCCGACAGCGACCTGGAGACCCACCGGTTTGCACTGTGAGGACTGTTTGGATGCACCTTTAAGTGCGTGCTACCGAGGATTTTCTTCCAAAATGACCCGTTTGAAAAAGAAAAAAAAAAAAAAAAAAAAAACATTTCTTTTTCCTTTTCTTGTATTTTAATCTTTTGACTTTGATTGGGTCAAAAACGACGTGTAATATGTCTAATTATTCAATTAATAGTGTAGTGTAAAAACATTTTTGTCACAGTTATTTATTTATTTATTTTTTTCAGGTGCCTTTGACCATGCTTTCAGGTACTTTTCTGAAAAACATATTGCAGGTACTTTTCTGAAAAACAAATATGTTTTACAGGTAAAAAACACAAAAATAATAAGTCAAACGACTTAGTCAGTACTAAATACAATTACGTAATAAACGCAATCATTTTACAATATAGAGGTTAAAATCACATATAACAATATTTCTCAATATGGAAAGCCTTGAAATCAAGTTGATGCACATAATATATAATCTATATTACAAGCCATAACTTTATTTGATATGGCCTACCTGTACCCTTAACCTTTCACGATAAGGTTTGTATGTCCAAAAAAAGTCTAGTACAATTTCGATGCCCCCACAATGTACATCATAAACCATTACCTAATTGCTCAACCAGATTCAATCCCAGATGATCTACCCAACTATTGATGCTATAAGGAGTAACCCACCAGTGGGTGGTATCATTAAGCATGGTTCCACTTGGATCCATGATAGAAGTTCACTCAACACAGTACAAGACCATAAGGTCAAGTTTATATAGATTAATATAGAAATGGGCGTCTAGGATTTATCTTGGAGCATTTATAGGCCCTCCCTGCGCTTAAACAAACTCGGCTTCATCTGATTTGCATTTGTCACCATTCGTAGAGTCCTCTAACCATGGGGACGGTTTTTAATTTCCCTTTAAAAGATTACAGTAATCATTAGGACAGTTTTAACCGTTAGTACGGTTATGATCAATTGACTTCTTATTTTTTTCGTTATATACCGTTTGGACGGGTTTTTCTGGTAAAATTTTTCCCGCTGTCAATTAAAACCTTATTTGATTTATGTAAAATGGTCCCATTCGGAGCTATGCACATTTTCTGGCTTTCATAATTACTTGTGCAACAACAGGAATTTCTTGTTTTGTGATAATCTTTACTGTACTGAAAATGTTGCAGTTAGCTGCTTTAAAAGGAATTGAATTTGAACGAGAGGCAGAGTACTCTTTTATAGCTGAGATTGGCATGATGCAACACTTCCAAGTGTTGTATTGGCATCCAGTTTATTTTTCTTATGATGGAGATGGAGTCTCTACGTCATCTATTGTAATGGATGCCAGAAGGGCCATTTTAGTCCGCATACACTTTTTCTAATGGGGTTGGACAGAAGTTCAGAGAGTTTTGGAGTTGTATGGGTCTTATAAACTTTGGGTTTCACTAACAGAGCATATATGAATTTAGATAAAGAATTTTTATTTTTGTTGTTTTCTGATGGTTTTCAAAAGTTGCATTCTAAGTTCCGTATTCTTACATATCCTATTGACCTGATTTATCTTCAGTTTGACTGATATGTTGTTACTTTGTTTTTGCTATATGTAAGCTTTTTCCAATCAATATATTTTGCTTACGGCATCATCTATATTGCAGGCAAAGAAGCTGGAAGCAAACATTGAAATGACAAGGAAAGAGATGGTGAGATGACTGACCATTTAATCCAGAAACAAGCCCAACGGAACGTGGGTGCTCTCAGGATCAAGGTTGGGGCCTCTGTTTCATGATAGCCCACTAAGGCCTCCCACAGCCAGTAACACACTCAATGGAAAAAGGAAAATTCTTCTCAGATTTAATTTCAGTATTAGGAAATTGTTCTATTAGTTTTGCACTAAGATTTCACTTTGGCAGAGGAGATGGGAGACAGTTTGGCTGCAGTTTCCTTTCAATTTTTTTTTTTTTTTTTTTTTTTTTTGCGGGGTTTCAAACGACACGAACAAAGAGTTGGCTGGAGATGGTAGAAAAAGGGTGTGTGGCTCCGTTTACTTCGACATAAAATGGTTTCCAAAAAATGATTTCTGCATTTTACTGTGTTTACTTCGACGTAAAATAGTGGTTAACGGAAAATATTTTTCATTTTGACTGAAAATTCTTCTTTAATTTTCGGAAAATGGTTTATGGTTTTGAAAATCGTAAACTATTCTCCAACTATGAGCATCTCATTCTTAAATCGATGGACCTTGCCAAGACCTATCCAGTTTCTCACCAGGACTTGACCGGGACTCACCCAAGACCCGCTCGGGACCACAATAGGACCTGCCCGTGACCTGATTGGACTTGAACAGGACATGCCCAGACCTGCCCAAGACCTGCTCTGGACCTGACCGGGACCCGCCAGGGACTTGACTGGAACTCGCCCGTGACTTGCTTGGGACCCGCCTGGGACTTGACTGGGATGCCGCCGGGACCTTCCTAGGACTTGCCCAAGACCCGCTCGGGACCACGACAGGACCTGCCCGTGACCTGATCGGACTTGAATGGGACCCACCCAAACCTGCCCAAGACCTGCTCTGGACTTGACCGGGACCCGCCCGGGACTTGACTGTAACTCGCCCGTGACTTTCCTGGGACCCGCCTGGGACTTGACCAGGACCTGCCTGGGACTTGATCGGGACTTGCCCGGGATTTGACCGAGACCCCGCCAGGACTTGACCAGGACCCACCCGGTACCTGGCCAAGGCCCCGACGAAACCTACCCGATACTTGATTGGGACTCCTTCGGGACTTCACCAGGACCCGCCTGGGACTTGACCGGGAACCGCTTGGAACTTGACCTGAACTTGCTGGGACACTGGCGGGCCCGGGACCCTGCCAGGACTTGATCGGGACCCGCCTAGGACTTGCCCAGGACTCACCCAAGACTTGACCGGGACTCCGCGAAGGCCTGCCTGGGACCTGACCGGGACTTGCTTGGTACCTTCTCAGGACCCACCCGTGACTTGATCGGACATGCCCTAGACTTGATCGGGACTTGATCGAGACCTAATCGAGACCTGCCGGGACCTGCCCGGGACTTGCCCGAGTCCCGGTCAAGTCCTGGCAGGGTCCTGGGTGAGTCTTAGTTAGGTCCTGATTAAGTCCAAGTCAAGTCCTGGGCGGGTCCCAGCGGGGTCCTGAACAGGTCTCAATCAAGTCCCGGGCAGGTCTAGACGAGGTCCCGGACAAGTCCTAGTCAAGTCTCGGTGGGGTCCTGAGCATGTCCCTCCGTGGTCCCGAATAAGTCCCG
>NC_081546.1:22312702-22323401 GCF_901000735.1 Corylus avellana
TTTTCACCAATTTCATTTCTCCAGCTCTCCCTCTCTTCTTTTCTCCATTTTCTCACTCTCTCTCTCTTCTTTTCTCTATTTTCAAAAACCCAAACCCAAAAAATCTTCAAAAAATCAAAAACCCATATCAAAAAATCAACCTGAAAAATCAAAAACCCAAACGTCAAATCCAACAAATCTTCAAAAACCCAAAAAATCTTCTTATCTTCTCTTCTCCTTTTTTTTTTTTTTTTTTTTTTTTCTTATGCTTCTCTTCTCTGTTTCTTCTTCTTCTTCTTCTTCTTCTTCTTCTTCTTTTGCTTTTCTTCAATCTGCTACTTCTCTTCTTTTTCTCTTCACCTTTTCTTTCCTTCTTCCTCTAGAGGGAGCTGCTATGCAGAGAAGAGGGAGATTGAGAGAGGAGAGAGAGAGAGAGTGTGGGGAAATAAATGAAGAGGGAAAGAATAAATAATAAGAAGAGGGAAAAAGTTAAAAATTTCGCTCATTTTTTTAGTTACATGCCAACATTTAACACGTCAGAAATTTCTGACGTGTAAAAATAGCACGTCAGAAATTTCTGACGTGTGTAATTAGCATGTCAAAAATTTTTGACGTGCTATTTTCACGAGTCATAAATTTCTGACGCGCTATTTTTTGCCATGTCAAAAAAATATTTACAAACGTCAATAATTAGTGATGTGGCAAAAAATTGTGTACTGTAGCCACATCAGAAATTGATTGTTTTTTTGTAGTGTAGAGAGTTTTTGAATATGAATCTTTGCAAATCAGCTGTTGCTTCAACTAAAAAACCCATTGTCCACATAATCCAACCAATTCTGTCCGCAGCTTGGAGAGATGGATTTCTTGAGCTTGAATTAAGCACTATGAAAGGCAAACTAATTGTCCACACACAGACAGCCTGCAATGAAGGGGAAAAAAATAGGTTTTAATATAATTTGAATGCCTGTCCAACCAACCCAAAAACTAAAAGCATCAATACACATCTATAGCTATAAAAAATAGAAAATAGAGAGCTATAAAAGCATGAACTAGTAGAAGTCCCCTAACCAATGAGTTACTCTTCCTTGAGTTTCTGATGTGCAGTTGCTAACAAGGAATTCGAGTAGTTATCCTTTCCAAGATCTTAGGAGACTAAGATCGTAGGATTTGGTAGTTATAGATATCATTGAATTTGAATATTTGTATGCGGTTTGCGGATACCATATCTCATTCGTATTTTGAATAAATAACCCTTTGAATGTTGGGATAAGATCACTTATCTATTTGGAATACATTAACATCTATATTTGCAAAGTGTCCGAGTTGCCCTTGGTACCGAGACTAGTGTGCCCCAAGTTATTAGTCTCGGGTTCGTAGGTCTCGGATCCATAGGTCTTGGAAGTTGAAGGTCTCGGTCCCGACTGTTCGAGACCTCTTTGGGCTATGATCTTTCCATGCTTAGATTGCGCCCCACCTAAAAGCATCAATAGCTGTTGCTTCAACTAAAAAACCCATTGTCCACATAATCCAACCAATTCTGTCTGCAGCCTGGAGAGATGGATTTCTAGAGCTTGAATTAAGCACTATGACAAGCAAACTAATTGTCCACACACAAACAACCTGCAATGAAGGGGAAAAAAAGGTTTTAATATAATTTGATTGTTAATTAATACAGCCTGTCCAACCAACCCAAAAACTAAAAGCATCAATAGACATCTATAGCTATAAAAAATAGAAAATAGAGAGCTATAAAAGTATGAACCAGTAGCAGTCCCCTAACCAATGAGTTACTCTTCCTTGAGTTTCTGATGTGCAGTTGCTAACAAGGAATTCGAGTAGTTATCTTTTCCAAGATCTTAGGAGACTAAGATCGTAGGATTTGGTAGTTATAGATATCATTGAATTTGAATATTTGTATGCGGTTTGCGGATACCATATCTCATTCGTATTTTGAATAAATAACCCTTTGAATGTTGGGATAAGATCACTTATCTATTTGGAATACATTAACATCTATATTTGCAAAGTGTCCGAGTTGCCCTTGGTACCGAGACCAGTGTGCCCCAAGTTATTAGTCTCGGGTTCGTAGGTCTCGAATCCATAGGTCTTGGAAGTTGAGGGTCTCGGTCCCGACTGTCCGAGACCTCTCTGGGCTTTGATCTTTCCATGCTTAGATTGCGCCCCACCTAATTACACATGTCAGAAATTGATTATTTTTTTGTAGTGCAGAGAGTTTTTGAATATGAATCTTTGCAGATCAGCTGTTGCTTCAACTAAAAAATCCATTGTCCACATAATCCAACCAATTCTGTCTGCAGCCTGGAGAGATGGATTTCTAGAGCTTGAATTAAGCACTATGACAAGCAAACTAATTGTCCACACACAGACAGCCTGCAATGAAGGGGAAAAAAAGGTTTTAATATAATTTGATTGTTAATTAATACAGCCTGTCCAACCAACCCAAAAACTAAAAGCATCAATACACATCTATAGCTATAAAAAATAGAAAATAGAGAGCTATAAAGGCATGAAGCAGTAGAAGTCCCCTAACCAATGAGTTACTCTTCCTTGAGTTTCTGTTGTGCAGTTGCTAACAAGGAATTCGAGTAGTTATCCTTTCCAAGATCTTAGGAGACTAAGATCGTAGGATTTGGTAGTTATAAATATCATTGAATTTGAATATTTGTATGCGGTTTGCGGATACCATATCTCATTCGTATTTTGAATAAATAACCCTTTGAATGTTGGGATAAGATCACTTATCTATTTGGAATACATTAACATCTGTATTTGCAAAGTGTCTGAGTTGCCCTTGGTACCGAGACCAGTGTGCCCCAAGTTATTAGTCTCGGGTTCGTAGGTCTCGGATCCATAGGTCTTGGAAGTTGAGGGTCTCGGTCCCGACTGTCCGAGACCTCTCTGGGCTTTGATCTTTCCATGCTTAGATTGCGCCCCACCTAATTACACATGTCAGAAATTGATTATTTTTTTTATAGTGCAGAGAGTTTTTGAATATGAATCTTTGCAGATCAGCTGTTGCTTCAACTAAAAAACCCATTGTCCACATAATCCAACCAATTCTGTCTGCAGCCTGGAGAGATGGATTTCTAGTAGGGGTGCAAAGGCGGGCGGTTAAAAACCGTCCGCTAACCGCTAACCGCTATAACCGCCAACCGCTATAACCGCCAACCGCCTAACCGCATTAACCGCTAACCGCCTAACCGCTATAACCGTCTAGCGGTTAGCGGTTATTGGGTCTACTAACCGTAACCGCTAATCGCCTTTTTATATAATATATTTTTATAATTATAATTATAAAAATATTTATACATATAACATAATCACTTGATAATTAAATCACAATTTTTTTAAAAAATAATTAAATCACAATTTGAGTATTAATATATTATCACTATAATTTATATGATTATATGATATAATCACTTGATCATTAAATCACAATTTTTTTTTTAAAATAATTAAATCACAATTTGAGTATTAATATATTATCACTATAATTTATATGATTATATCACATGAGATTGATCATTAAATCATTTGATTATATAATAACAAATTATACATATATAATATGACATAACTCATAAGTATACCAATTCATACTAATACAACAATTAAATATATAGAGATTTATTTCCAATGTATGTTATAAACTTATAAGTCTATATATGTTATAAGTCTATATAAGTCTACATATATATATGAATAATATAAATGTATAATATCAATACTTAATCATATGATTCGATGACAATTCAAATACTTTATTCAAGACTTCAAGTGAATCATATTATTAATGTACAATGATGATGTGATTCGTATAGTATCAAATTAAGTAATTGACATTGGATTAAACAATAACCAATGTGTTACTTATAAACACATTTTAAGTATTAATGTATTATCATTATAATTTTAGTAATTTATATATTATCACTATAATTGATATGATTATATCACATGATGATTTGATCATTAAATCATATGATTATATAATAATAATACATATATAATATGACATAACTCATAAGTCATAAGTCTACAAGTTAATCATATGATTCATGTACAATGATAATCACAATTGATTCAATTGAATTAAACAATATATTACTTATAATTACAAGTCTACAATTTAATTAAAGTATTATTAGATACTTTGCGAATTTAGGATTTAGGAGTTTGAACATTACCATTTACCATTAGATATTAAGTTCAATTCAAAAAAAAAAGATTATAAGTAAATATGATAAGAATTTAAATAATTAATCATATGAATCATATGATGTAATTTAATGAGACTATATAATTATATAATATCAAATTAAGTAATTGACATTAGATTCAACAATGTGTTACTTATAATCACAATTGAAGTATTAATGTATTTTTTGAACATTTTTTAGAAAAAGAAATTTAACCATTTTTTGAACTTATTTTATATGCTTTGTGTTGAACTTTTTTTTATATTTTTTTTATATGTTGTGACAGTTGTCTGAAATCTGAGCTTTTTTTTGTATGTTGTGTTGATTTTTTTTTTTTTTTTTTTTAAGTTAACCGGTTATGATTTAATATTTAAGAAATTTTTTTTAAAGTACAAGTAAATGTAAATTTTGGGTCAAATATTTTTGATTTTTCAATATGGGCTCTTTTTATAGCAATTGGGCCCAAGAAGATATTACAAATACAAGAAAAAAAAATGAGGGTAAAAAAAAGCCCAAAAAGCTTTAAAGAAAGCCCAAAAAGCCCAAAAAAAAAGCCTAATTTTAAAAAAGCGGTTAGCGGGTGGTTATCTATTTCACTAACTGCTAACCGGCGGTTAACCGCTAACCGCTAACCGCTTAACGGTTAGCGGTTGCGGTTAGTGAAATCTACTAACCGCTAAGGCGGTTACAGTTAGCGGTTATTGCCACTAACCGCTAACCGTAACCGTCTTTGCACCCCTAATTTCTAGAGCTTGAATTAAGCACTATGACAAGCAAACTAATTGTCCACACACAGACAGCCTGCAATGAAGGGGAAAAAAAGGTTTTAATATAATTTGATTGTTAATTTATATAGCCTGTCCAACCAACCCAAAAACTAAAAGCATCAATACACATCTATAGCTATAAAAAATAGAAAATAGAGAGCTATAAAGGCATGAAGCAGTAGAATTCCCCTAACCAATGACTTACTCTTCCTTGAGTTTCTGTTGTGCAGTTGCTAACAAGGGATTCGAGCAGTTATCCTTTCCAAGATCTTAGAAGACTAAGATGGTAGGATTTGGTAGTTATAGATATCACTGAATTTGAATATTTGTATGCGATTTGCGGATACCATATCTCATTCGTATTTTGAATAAATAGCTCTTTGAATGTTGGGATAAGATCACTTATCTATTTGGAATACATTAACATTTGTATTTGCAAAGTGTCCGAGTTGCCCTTGGTACTGAGACCAGTGTGCCCCAAGTTATTAGTCTTGGATTTGTAGGTCTTGGATCCATAGGTCTTGGAAGTTGAGGGTCTCGGTCTTGACTGTCCGAGACCTCTCTGGGCTTTGATCTTTCCATGCTTAGATTGCGCCCCACCTATCCAGAATGCCAGTTTTGCCAAATTATAATGCAAATAATCCAAACATCTATACTCCCCCCACCTAATCATATCAACCAGAAAGTCAAAATCAAAAAGAAAGTTGATATCTAGATGATAGATATTATCCAAGAGAATTTCATCTAAGTGACTCCAACTGGTTGTATATACTGAGGCTTTGATGTTCTGACTATAGCCTTAAAATAGACACTAGCCTAGCAACTAATAAACTTCATTCATGTTATAAACAGATTTTTCATCCATAAAAGAAATTAAACTAGAAGAAATTTTCTTTATGCAATGTTACATTTGTTGATGCACAGTTTCTGATTCGTGAAGTGGCACACCTGCCGAGTCCGGGTAGGGCGTCAAGAAAGAATTTTGACTGCACAATAAAGAAAAACAAAGGGATCAAAGAAACCGGAGTGAGCCGGTGGGGACACTCCGATGCCTAAGTCAGTATTTGAGAGAGAAAGTATAAGCAACAATTCAGCTCAAGAGCAAGAGTTGCGATTAACCAAATGTGAGGAAGTGACTTATCTTTTATAGGCATGAAGCAATAGAAGTCCCCTAACCAATGACTTACTCTTCCTTGAGTTCCTGCTGTGCAGTTGCTAATAAGAGATTTGAGTAGTTATCCTTTTCGAGATCTTAGGAGACTGAGATCGTAGGATTTGATAGTTATAGATATCACCGAATTTGAATATTTGTATGCGATCTGCGAATACCATATCTCATTCGTATTTTGAATAAATTTGATAGCCCTTTGAATGTTAGGATAAGATCACTTATCTATTTGGAATACATTAACATCTGTATTTGCAAAGTGTCCGAGTTGCCCTTGGCACCGAGACCAGTGTGCCCCAAGTTATTAGTCTCGGATTCATAGGTCTCGAATCCATAGGTCTTGGAAGTTGAGGTTCTCAGTCCTGACTGTTCAAGACGTTTCTGGGCTTTGATCTTTCCATGCTTAGATTAGGCCCCACCTATCCAGAATGCCAGCTTTGCCAAATTATAATGCAAATAATCCAAACATCTATACTCCCCCCACCTAATCTTATCAACCAGAAAATCAAAATAAAAAAGAAAGTTGATATCTGGATGATAGATATCAACTTTTGATGTTGCTCGAGCTAGTCTGTTTGCTCTTTCATTTTTTGGCCTCTAGATTTTCACAATGCAGAACTTCTTGAAAGAATTTTGCATATCCTGTGCCTTAGATAAGTATAGCTTCATTTTTTATCCGTTGGCTTCAAATTCACCTCGGATATGTCCGACGATGACTTGGGAATCACTTCGTACTTCCATAAGCTTGGCTCCCATTTCATGAGCTAAACCGAGTCCTGCCAGGACTGCTTCGTATTTAGCTTTGTTGTTGGTAGTTTTGAACTTCAACTTCAAAGAGTTGAACAACTCCTCCCCATTGGGAGTAATCATTACTACTTCAGCTCCACCATGCTTCTTCGTGGATCATCCACCAACGTAAATTACCCATGTCTCATCACTCGGCCAGTTGTTGTTACCAGGCAGATTGGAAAAGTCTACCTGGAAATCAGCAAGTACTTGACCCTTGATGAAATTCCGTGGGAGAAACTCGATGTCAAATTTCCCCAGTTCAATTGCCCAGTTAGCCAATCTTCCCGATAGATCTAGCTTCCGTAGCACTTTCTTTAGTGGGTACTCAGTTAGAACCCTTATGGTGTGAGCTTGAAACTACGGCCGGTGCTTACTGGACGCTATGATGTGGTTAAGTTTAATCAAATAAAGGAAATGATTAAATTGGAATTTTTCAAATTGGAGGCAAAATCGGATTGGATTCAAATTTGAATTATGCATATTTCTTGGTATTTTGACCATAACTTTCAGCTCAAATATCCGATTGAGTTGATTCAAGCGGCATTGGAAAGCTAACTCAAAATAATATAAATAATTATGAAATAGAATTTTCCTAATTCCGACTGTCGCTATGCCAAAATTGCCCCGCAAGATAGGAATGCAATTCTGGACGAATCCTATTCCGATTTGGACTTAGGTTTTCTTTATCCTAATTAGACTAGGACTTAAATCTACGAATTTCCTACGATTACTAGGGCTTTTAGGACTCTCCTAAGCCCTATAAATAGACCTCTAAGCCTCACAATTCAATACACAATTTGAAGGAAACAACTTTGGGGAGAGGAATTGGAGGCTACTTCTAGCAGCGGTTTTCGGTTCTTTCTTTCCCTTTTCTTTTTAGTTTTATTTTTATTATGTGTAATTAACTCTTAAGGAGGGCTAGATTGAAGCCCTAATTATGTTTATTTAATATTTCAATATTGGCGCCTTTGTAATAATCATATTGTGATGCTTAACTTGATTAATGCATGTTTTCTTGAATTCCTCATATGTGTGTAATTGACCGTTATATGTATGTGATACAGATTAATTAATTAAATCAATTTGGATGATCGAGTCCTGGGTTTAATAAGAGTAATAAAAGAAATCCACACCGGATTCTTGAGTTAATCAACATGGAAAACCG
The DNA here is from genome assembly GCF_901000735.1 of Corylus avellana. Taxonomy (NCBI): domain Eukaryota; kingdom Viridiplantae; phylum Streptophyta; class Magnoliopsida; order Fagales; family Betulaceae; genus Corylus; species Corylus avellana. Next base: position 22,320,794 of record NC_081546.1, read on the forward strand.
GGAGTATACACCCATGCCTTATGTTCCATGTGTTTGTCGATTTCCATAGATTTATGCTTTCTTAAAGAACAACTTAGTATAAACCCATGCTAAATCCTTTAAGAAAGAAAAGAGTTAGAATATACACTCATGCCTAACTTGTTGCTTAGGAAATCTATAGCTTAAGGAGTATACACTCATGCCATTAGGTTGACAAACATTGAGTATTCACAATATGATTGGATCATTGACATATTGTTATATTATTTAAGCATGATTAGTGGTGGATATCAAAACCCTACCTTGACTTTATCTTTATATCTTTTTATTTCTTTTTCATAATATCAATTTAGTGACAACTTGATATTTTTAATAAATTCTAAATAAAATCAACAATCCTCGTGGGATCGATCTCGTACTTGCTGCACCTAACTATCGTTTGATCTTGTGCACTTGCGAGTAAAACGTACTAAATATTATCTATTAATTTAGATAGTATTTAGCACAACAATTAGCATATTCTAGGTTTATCTAATGGACTCCTAATTAGCATAATAGGTAAGTGCACTCTTCCTCCATTATCCTTTGTATTTATTTGCAAATCAGGAGCAAGAATCAAAGCTGGATAAACTGGAGAGCATGATACACACCCTGGTAACTTCGCAACAGCAATTTATGACTGATAAAAAAACAAATCAATACAAGGGCCAATCAAGCGTTTCAAAGAACCGATCAAACCATTCAAAGACTGGAAGTAAAAATGGGACAATTGGCCAAGGAGCTGAGTGCATCCCCCCCCATCAATCACCACAAAAAAAAAAAAAAAAAAGTTTAGTGACATGGTTATTTGGGGCATTTTTTGCCAAATAGACATCTCTATTGATTTCACAACGCTTGATTAGGGACATTTGAGACATGTCAGTTTTTATGGCGACTAGAATTTAAGTTTGAGACGTTTTTTTACTAAAAAGCATCTCGAAAATGGGATGTTTGGAATAAAGCTCCCCTTTTTTAAAAGGGGGCACTTAGTGGTGAAAAAGGCCCCCTTTTAAAAAAGGAGGCACTTCTTAGGAAGCACCCTCTTTTTAGAATAAAGACACTTCCTAGGTAAGTGCCCTCATTCTAAAAAGGGGGGGCTCAGGTGGGCAAGCGCCCCCTTTCATAAAACGTGGCGCTTGTGTTTAAAGCGCCCCTATTTCTATATGGGAGCGCTTCCACACTGTGAAGCGCCTCCAATAATTAATATATGGAGAAAATGTTTTCCCCATGCAATCCATATATATATATTTTCATTTTCTCCTGATATACAATACGCAATACATTATTGTATTGCTTATTTTCTCTATTCATCAATCTCATACAATCTCATACATATCTCACAATACATGTCTAATTCATATATACAATCTCATATCTCATAAGACATTTAGATCCAAAATGATGATATCATAAACACAAAGTGTACCACATCTTAAAGAGTTAACAAAAATTGTACCATACATATGAAATAAAATATCCAAAATGATATCATAAACACAAAGTGTACCATCTCTTAAAAGAGTTTACAAAAATTGTATATCGCATATGAAATAAAATATATCAACGGGTTCGCTTAGAATTTGGCGTCAAATACGTACCCAACCTAACAGGTCAAGTATACGTACGTCACTTAACGATTACCTGCAAATGATAAAACAAAAAAAAAATATTAAATTACAAACCTATATCTAACTATTTTGAAAGTGCAAACCTATATATAATTAGATTATATTACAAGTGACTAAGATATGAAGATCTACACATACTTTGTGATGATCCACGATAGTCGTCTTCTGCATCATCTTCATTTGTTAATCCATTCTCACCTATATATAAATAGATGCAAATGTTATGCAATCATATATATGTTCTTAAGTAAACGGTAATGAATTGTATTTGAGCAGCTAGCTCCCCTAGAAAAGGATAAAAGATAAAGGAAGAACAACATAAAATAATTTTTATTGTGTTTAAGTTAATTATATAAGCCAACATTAAAGGATAAAAGATAAGCCAACATTAGAATTTCAAATTTTATGTTGTTCTTCCTTTATCTTTTATCCTTTATTGTGTTTAAGTTATTTTTATATAACTTAATGTTTGAGCAGCTAATTCTACTATATAACTAAAAATAATTTCGGTGCGCCTGCTATCCAGGTGCCCTTAATTAGGGGCGCTTGCCAGCCAGGCACACTTAATTAAGGGTGCCTAGTTGGCAGGCGCCCCTAATTAAGGGTGCCTAGATAGCGGGCGTCCCGAATTAAGGGCGCTTGCCAGCCAAGTGCCCTTAATTAAGGGTGCTTAGCTGGCAGGTGCCCCTAATTAAGGGCGATTGGCTGGCAGGTGCCTCTAACTAAGGGCACCTGGATAGCAGGCATCCCAAAATTAAGGGCGCTTGCCAGCCAGGCACACTTAATTAACTAAATTGGGGCATGCCTTATTGGAATGTCTTAGGGGGGCGTTTTTCTGCGCAGGTGTTGCTAATTTTATTTTGTGTAGTTTACACAATAAAACGTCCCTATAAGGGGATGTTTTTATTAAAGTGCCTCTATTCCAAGCGTTAGTAAACCTTGTTTTTTTTTTTTTTTTTTTT
>NC_081546.1:22323501-22325742 GCF_901000735.1 Corylus avellana
TTCTAACATCCATTACAATAGATGACATAAAGACTCCATCTCCATCATAAGAAAAATAAACTGGATATCATAGAACACTTGGAAGTGTTGCATCATGCCAATCTCAGCCATGAAAGAGTACCCTGCTTCAAGTATCTCTCGTTCAAAGTCAAATCCTTTTGAAACAGCTAACTACAACATTTTCAGTGAAGTATAGATTATCACACAACAAGAAATTTCTGTTGTTGCACGAGTAATTATGAAAGCCAGAAAAAGTGCATAGCTCCAAATGGGACCCCCCAGAATATAAGCTTACTTGCTTTAGAGATGTTCCAGTCTAATGAGAATCTGAGATCCTTCTCCTGAGCTCTACAAGGAAAAAAGGGAGTTTCAAGGACCAAAAAAGTCAAGATAATTTGAGCATCATATATATTGGCAATGTTAGATATTGATTTAATAATATATAGTCAATGAACTACATGCATACATACAAAATATATTATGTTCCACAAATTTGATTGCTATGACAGTTTGAATTCGGTTTTGGAGAGGGCTCCATGGCATATGGCCAATAGGACTCTAGTTCGCAAATGATGGCAGCCCAACCTAACACAGTCCAAGGAAGATTTGAAATGAGAAACTCTATTATTAAGGTTGGTTAATAAAACAATAGAATTAATGGAGCAAACTAATTAATCTAATCTAATCGTCATTACTCAAAAGTAAATTAATTGGCTTCCAAGTTTCAAGGAGCCCAACACGTGTACGATTTCGTGCGTGTGAAATTAGGATGAAACCCTATGCCTAATTGTATTTAAAATGGTAATGAATCTGATGAAAATATTTTAAACAGTTTCGGGTTAAAGTGTTTTAAACAACAATGAATATGATGAAATCCTATGTCTAACTCGTATTTAAAATGACACTGTTTTTGTTTACACCAAAACGGTATCGTTTTAATGTTATATTTTTAATATAAAATATAAAATATATATTAATATTATTATATAGAAGGGTAGGCAGTTAGAAGTTATTAACTATTTTTCCCTACCCCTAAAACCGCTAACCACTCCGCTCTAGGTAGTTAGCAATTTGCTATAACTGCCTATCAAAACAATTATGCAGTTATACGGTTAATGGTTAACCCCTACTGAAAAGATGAATTGGAATTTTAAAATTTAGGGAAAAATAAAAAAAAAAAAAAAAAAAAAAAGCCTCCCAAACTACCAAAATGCTTTTCAATTTAGCCCCTTAATGTTCCAAAAGCGATAAAGTAGCCCCCCAAACTACCAAACTATTGCATTTTGGCCACTCTGTTAGTCAAAACTATCAATTTGGACGGAAACTGCAAAACAACGTCGTTTTGTTATGAGTAAGTTACTATAATGCCATTTTATGGAGAAAATTTTTTTCTGGGAAAAATATAAAAAAGCCCCTAAACTACCAGCCGTTTTCATTTTATCCCCCTAATGTTCAGAAAGTGATAAAATAGCCCCCAACAAAACGACGTCATTTTGCAGTTTTCGTCCAAACTAACGGTTTTGACTAACGGAGTGGCCAAAATGCAATAGTTTGGAAGTTTGAGGGGCTACTTTATCACTTTTGAAACATTAGGGGGCTAAATCGAAAACGGCTGGTAGTTTGGGGGGCTTTTTTATATTTTTTCCTAAAGTTTAATCACTTACAAAAGACATGCTACGGCATCACAACTTCAAAAATAGTGGTCCTCAAGAGGTAGCTCAATCGGCTGGGACTACACCTAATAAAGCGAAAGTCACTAATTCGAATTCCATTCCCCCCGCTTGTGCGAACATGTCAAAAAAAAACAAAAAAAAAACTTCGAAAACAGTATAAAGTGAACTAGCACATAAATATGAAACTTTCAATTATTTCCAATGTGCAATGTCTCAATATCTCAAAGTTCACTGAAATCCCTATTAGAATGAACAACAAAGACTTTTTTTTTTTTTTTTTATCAAGTTGTGCAATGTTTGGTTCTCTTAAGTTTTCTAATTGACCCATGTAACGAGTGTTAAGTCAATAATTTCCAAACTAGATAGTTTTAGGGCATTAGGTGTAGAGACACCCTTAGGACTTGCTAACTCGAGTTAAAAAGGTTACGAAGCCAAACTAACCATGATATTAACCAAATCAAAATTCTTCACCTTTTGACATGATCACTCAATGCTTTGAGGGAGAAGGTCCAGTTACTTAGTGAAAAGCTTATCAGTGATCATTTGTTTTTTCTTTTTTTTTTTTTTT
>NC_081546.1:22325842-22336095 GCF_901000735.1 Corylus avellana
TCTCTTCTTCTTCTCTTCTCCTTTTCTTTTTCTTCTTCTTCTTCCTCTTCTGCTTTTCTTCAATCTGCTACTTCTCTTCTTTTTCTCTTCACCTTTTCTTTCCTTCTTTCTCTAGAGGGAGCTGCTATGTAGAGAAGAGGGAGATTGAGAGAGGAGAGAGAGAGAGTGTGGGGAAATAAATGAAGAGGGAAAGAATAAATAATAAGAAGAGGGAAAAAGTTGAAAATTTCGCTCATTTTGTTAGTGACATGCCAACATTTAACACGTCAGAAATTTCTGACGTGCTATTTATTGCCATGTCAGAAAAATATTTACTAACGTCAATAATTAGTGATGTGGCAAAAAATTGTGTACTGTGGCCACGTCAGAAATTGATTGTTTTTTTTGTAGTGTAGAGAGTTTTTGAATATGAATCTTTGCAGATCAGCTGTTGCTTCAACTAAAAAACCCATTGTCCACATAATCCAACCAATTTTGTCCGCAGCTTGGAGAGATGGATTTCTTGAGCTTGAATTAAGCACTATGAAAGGCAAACTAATTGTCCATACACAGACAGCCTGCAATGAAGGGGAAAAAAAATAGGTTTTAATATAATTTGAATGTTAATTAATACAGCCTGTCCAACCAACCCAAAAACTAAAAGCATCAATACACATCTATAGCTATAAAAAATAGAAAATAGAGAGCTATAAAGGCATGAAGCAGTAAAAGTCCCCTAACCAATGACTTACTCTTCCTTGAGTTTCTGCTGTGCTGTTGCTAACAAGGGATTCGAGTAGTTATCCTTTCCAAGATCTTAGGAGACTGAGATCGTAAGATTTGGTAGTTATAGATATCACTGAATTTGAATATTTGTATGCGGTTTGCGGATACCATATCTCATTCGTATTTTGAATAAATAGCCCTTTGAATGTTGGGATAAGAACACTTATCTATTTGGAATACATTAACATCTGTATTTGCAAAGTGACCGAGTTGCCCTTGGTACTGAGACTAGTGTGCCCCAAGTTATTAGTCTCGGGTTCGTAGGTCTCGGATCCATAGGTCTTGGAAGTTGAGGGTCTCGGTCCCGACTGTCCGAGACTTCTCTAGGCTTTGATCTTTCCATGCTTAGATTGCGCCCCACCTAATTACACACGTCAAAAATTGATTATTTTTTTTGTAGTGCAAAGAGTTTTTGAATATGAATCTTTGCATATCAGCTGTTGCTTCAACTAAAAAACCCATTGTCCACATAATCCAACCAATTCTGTCTGCAGCCTAGAGAGATGGATTTCTAGAGCTTGAATTAAGCACTATGACAAGCAAACTAATTGTCCACACACAGACAGCCTGCAATGAAGGGGAAAAAAAGGTTTTAATATAATTTGATTGTTAATTAATACAGCCTATCCAACCAAACCAAAAACTAAAAGCATCAATACACATCTATAGGTATAAAAAATAGAAAATAGAGAGCTATAAAGGCATGAAGCAGTAGAATTCCCCTAACCAATGACTTACTCTTCCTTGAGTTTCTGCTGTGCAGTTGCTAACAAGGGATTCGAGTAGTTATCCTTTCCAAGATCTTAGGAGACTAAGATCGTAGGATTTGGTAGCTATAGATATCACTGAATTTAAATATTTGTATGCGGTTTGCGGATACCATATCTCATTCGTATTTTGAATAAATAGCCCTTTGAATGTTGGGATAAGAACACTTATCTATTTGGAATACATTAACATCTGTATTTGCAAAGTGACCGAGTTGCCCTTGGTACTGAGACTAGTGTGCCCCAAGTTATTAGTCTCGGGTTCGTAGGTCTCGGATCCATAGGTCTTGGAAGTTGAGGGTCTCGGTCCCGACTGTCCGAGACTTCTCTAGGCTTTGATCTTTCCATGCTTAGATTGCGCCCCACCTAATTACACACGTCAAAAATTGATTATTTTTTTTGTAGTGCAAAGAGTTTTTGAATATGAATCTTTGCATATCAGCTGTTGCTTCAACTAAAAAACCCATTGTCCACATAATCCAACCAATTCTGTCTGCAGCCTAGAGAGATGGATTTCTAGAGCTTGAATTAAGCACTATGACAAGCAAACTAATTGTCCACACACAGACAGCCTGCAATGAAGGGGAAAAAAAGGTTTTAATATAATTTGATTGTTAATTAATACAGCCTATCCAACCAAACCAAAAACTAAAAGCATCAATACACATCTATAGGTATAAAAAATAGAAAATAGAGAGCTATAAAGGCATGAAGCAGTAGAATTCCCCTAACCAATGACTTACTCTTCCTTGAGTTTCTGCTGTGCAGTTGCTAACAAGGGATTCGAGTAGTTATCCTTTCCAAGATCTTAGGAGACTAAGATCGTAGGATTTGGTAGCTATAGATATCACTGAATTTGAATATTTGTATGCGGTTTGCGGATACCATATCTCATTCGTATTTTGAATAAATAGCCCTTTGAATGTTGGGATAAGATCACTTATCTATTTGGAATACATTAACATCTGTATTTGCAAAGTGTCCGAGTTGCCCTTGGTACCGAGACCAGTGTGCCCCAAGTTATTAGTCTTGGGTTCGTAGGTCTCGGATCCATAGGTCTTGGAAGTTGAGGGTCTCAGTCCCGACTGTCCGAGACCTCTCTGGGCTTTGATCTTTCCATGCTTAGATTGCGCCCCACCTAATTACATACGTCAGAAATTGATTATTTTTTGTAGTGAAGAGAGTTTTTGAATATGAATCTTTGCAGATCAGCTGTTGCTTCAACTAAAAAACCCATTGTCCACATAATCCAACCAATTCTATCTGCAGCCTAGAGAGATGGACTTCTAGAGCTTGAATTAAGCACTATGACAGGCAAACTAATTGTCCACACACAAACAGTCTGCAATGAAGGGGGAAAAAAATGTTTTAATATAATTTGATTGTTAATTAATACAGCCTATCCAACCAAACCAAAAACTAAAAGCATCAATACACATCTATAGCTATAAAAAATAGAAAATAGAGAGCTATAAAGGCATGAAGCAGTAGAATTCCCCTAACCAATGACTTACTCTTCCTTGAGTTTCTGATGTGCAGTTGTTAACAAGGGATTCGAGTAGTTATCCTTTCCAAGATCTTAGAAGACTAAGATCGTAGGATTTGGTAGTTATAGATATCACTGAATTTGAATATTTGTATGCGATTTGCGGATACCATATCTCATTCATATTTTGAATAAATAGCCCTTTGAATGTTGGGATAAGATCACTTATCTATTTGGAATACATTAACATCTGTATTTGCAAAGTGTCCGAGTTGCCCTTGGTACCGAGACCAGTGTGCCCCAAGTTATTAGTCTTGGATTTGTAGGTCTCGGATCCATAGGTCTTGGCAGTTGAGGGTCTCGGTCCTGACTGTCCGAGAGCTCTCTGGGCTTTGATCTTTCCATGCTTAGATTGCGCCCCACCTATCCAGAATGTCAGCTTTGCCAAATTATAATGCAAATAATCCAAACATCTATACTCCCCCCACCTAATCATATCAACCAGAAAGTCAAAATCAAAAAGAAAGTTGATATCTAGATGATAGATATCATCCAAGAGAATTTCATCTAAGTGACTCCAACTGGTGGTATATACTGAGGCTTTGATGTTCTGACTATAGCCTTAAAATAGACATTAGCCTAGCAACTAATAAACTTCATTCACGTTATAAACAGATTTTTCATCCAGAGAAGAAATTAAACTAGAAGAAATTTTCTTTATGCAATGCTACATTTGTTGATGCACAGTTTCTGATTTGTGATGTGGCACACCTGTCGAGTCTGGGTAGGGCGTCAAGAAAGAATTTTGACTGCACAATAAAGAAAAACAAAGGGATGAAAGAAACCGGGGTAAGCCAGTGGGGACACTCCGATGCCTAAGTTAGTATTTGAGAGAGAAAGTATAAGCAACAATTCAGCTCAAGAGCAAGAGTTGCGATTAACCAAATGTGAGGAAGTGACTTATCTTTTATAGGCATGAAGCAATAGAAGTCCCCTAACCAATGACTTACTCTTCCTTGAGTTCCTGCTGTGCAGTTGCTAATAAGAGATTTGAGTAGTTATCCTTTTCGAGATCTTAGGAGACTGAGATCGTAGGATTTGATAGTTATAGATATCACCGAATTTGAATATTTGTATGCGATCTGCGAATACCATATCTCATTCGTATTTTGAATAAATTTGATAGCCCTTTGAATGTTAGGATAAGATCACTTATCTATTTGGAATACATTAACATCTGTATTTGCAAAGTGTCCGAGTTGCCCTTGGCACTGAGACCAGTGTGCCCCAAGTTATTAGTCTCGGATTCATAGGTCTCGAATCCATAGGTCTTGGAAGTTGAGGGTCTCGGTCCTGACTGTTCAAGACGTCTCTGGGCTTTGATCTTTCGATGCTTAGATTAGGCCCCACCTATCCAGAATGCCAGCTTTGCCAAATTATAATGCAAATAATCCAAACATCTATACTCCCCCCACCTAATCATATCAACCAGAAAATCAAAATAAAAAAGAAAGTTGATATCTAGATGATAGATATCAACTTTTGATGTTGCTCGAGCTAGTTTGTTTGCTCTTTCATTTTTTGGCCTCTAGATTTTCACAATGCAGAACTTCTTGAAAGAATTTTGCATATCCTGTGCCTTAGATAAGTATAGCTTCATTTTTTATCCCTTGGCTTCGAATTCACCTCGGATATGTCCGACGATGACTTGGGAATCACTTCGTACTTCCACAAGCTTGGCTCCCATTTCATGAGCTAAACCGAGTCCTGCCAGGACCGCTTCGTATTTAGCTTTGTTGTTGGTAGTTTTGAACTTCAACTTCAAAGAGTTGCACAACTCCTTCCCATTGGGAGTAATCATTACTACTTCAGCTCCACCATGCTTCTTCGTGGATCATCCACCAACGTAAATTACCCACGTCTCATCACTCGGCCAGTTGTTGATACCAGGCAGATTGGAAAAGTCTGCCTGGAAATCAGCAAGTGCTTGACCCTTGATGAAATTCCGAGGGAGAAATTTGATGTCAAATTTCCCCAGTTCAATTGCCCAGTTAGCCAATCTTCCCGATAGATCTAGCTTCCGTAGCACTTTCTTTAGTGGGTACTCAGTTAGAACCCTTATGGTGTGAGCTTGAAACTAGGGCCAGTGCTTACTGGGCGCTATGATGTGGTTAAGTTTAATCAAATAAAGGAAATGATTAAATTGGAATTTCTCAAATTGGAGGCAAAATCGGATTTGATTCAAATTTGGATTCTGCATATTTCTTGGTATTTTGACCATAACTTTCAGCTCAAATATCCGATTGAGTTGATTCAAGCGGCATTGGAAAGCTAACTCAAAATAATATAAAGAATTGTGAAATAAAAGTTTCCTAATTCTGACTGTCGCTATGCCAAACTTGCCCCGCAAGATAGGAATGCAATTCTGGACGAATCCTATTCCGATTTGGACTTAGGTTTTCTTTATCCTAATTAGACTAGGACTTAAATCTACGAATTTCCTACGATTACTAGGGCTTTTAGGACTCTCCTAAGCCCTATAAATAGACCTCTAAGCCTCACAATTCAATATACAATTTGAAGGAGACAACTTTGGGGAGAGGAATTGGAGGCTACTTCTAGCAGCGGTTTTCGGTTCTTTCTTTCCCTTTTCTTTTTAGTTTTATTTTAATTATGTGTAATTAACTCTTAAGGAGGGTTAGATTGAAGCCCTAATTATGTTTATTTAATATTTCAATATTAGCGCCTTTGTAATAATCATATTGTGATGCTTAACTTGATTAATGCATATTTTCTTGAATTCCTCATATGTGTGTAATTGACCGTTATATGCATGTGATATGGATTAATTAATTAAATCAATTTGGATGATCGAGTCCTGGGTTTAATAAGAGTAATAAAAGAAATCCACACCGGATTCTTGAGTTAATCAACATGGAAAACCGGGAGTATACACCCATGCCCTATGTTCCATGTGTTTGTCGATTTCCATAGATTTATGCTTTCTTAAAGAACAACTTAGTATAAACCCATGCTAAATCCTTTAAGAAAGAAAAGAGTTAGAATATACACTCATGCCTAACTTGTTGCTTAGGAAATCTATAGCTTAAGGAGTATACACTCATGCCATTAGGTTGACAAACATTGAGTATTCACAATATGATTGGATCATTGACATATTGTTATATTATTTAAGCATGATTAGTGGTGGATATCAAAACCCTACCTTGACTTTATCTTTATATCTTTTTATTTCTTTTTCATAATATCAATTTAGTGACAACTTGATATTTTTAATAAATTCTAAATAAAATCAACAATCCTCGTGGGATCGATCTCGTACTTGCTGCACCTAACTATCGTTTGATCTTGTGCACTTGCGAGTAAAACGTACTAAATATTATCTATTAATTTAGATAGTATTTAGCACAACAATTAGCATATTCTAGGTTTATCTAATGGACTCCTAATTAGCATAATAGGTAAGTGCACTCTTCCTCCATTATCCTTTGTATTTATTTGCAAATCAGGAGCAAGAATCAAAGCTGGATAAATTGGAGAGCATGATACACACCCTTGTAACTTCGCAACAGCAATTTATGACTGATAAAAAAACAAATCAATACAAGGGCCAATCAAGCGTTTCAAAGAACCGATCAAACCATTCAAAGACTGGAAGTACAAATGGGACAATTGGCCAAGGAGCTGAGTGCATCCCCCATCAATCACCACAACAAAAAAAAAAAAAGTTTAGTGACATGGTTATTTGGGGCATTTTTTGCCAAATAGACATCTCTATTGATTTTGCAATGCTTGATTAGGGACACTTGAGACACGTCAGTTTTTATGGCGATTAGAATTTAAGTTTGAGACCTTTTTTTTTACTAAAAAGCATCTCAAAAAGGGGATGTTTGGAACAAAGCTCCCCCTTTTTTAAAAGGGGGCACTTAGTGGTGAAAAAGGCCCCCTTTTAAAAAAGGAGGCGCTTCTTAGGAAGGGCCCCTTTTTTAGAATAAAGGCACTTCCTAGGTAAGTGACCTCATTCTAAAAAGGGGGGCTCAGGTGGGCAAGCGCCCCCTTTCATATAACGAGGCGCTTGCGTTTAAAGCGCCCCTATTTCTATATGGGAGCACTTCCACACTGCGAAGCACCTCCAATAATTAATATATGGAGAAAATGTTTTCCCCATGCAATCCATATATATATATATATATATTTTCATTTTCTCCTGATATACAATACGCAATACAATATTGTATTGCTTATTTTCTCTATTCATCAATCTCATACAATCTTATACATATCTCACAATACATGTCTAATGCATATATACAATCTCATATCTCATAAGACATTTAGATCCAAAATGATGATATCATAAACACAAAGTGTACCACATCTTAAAGAGTTAACAAAAAATGTACCATACATATGAAATAAAATATCCAAAATGATATCATAAACACAAAGTGTACCACCTTTTAAAAGAGTTTACAAAAATTGTATATCGCATATGAAATAAAATATATCAACGGGTTCGCTTAGAATTTGGCGTCAAATACGTACCCAACCAAACAGGTCAAGTATACGTACGTCACTTAACGATTACCTGCAAATGATAAAACCAAAAAAAAATATATTAAATTACAAACCTATATCTAACTATTTTGAAAGTGCATACCTATATATAACTAGATTATATTACAAGTGACTAAGATATGAAGATCTACACATACTTTGTGATGATCCACGATAGTCGTCTTCTGCATCATCTTCATTTGTTAATCAATTCTCACCTATATATAAATAGATGCAAATGTTATGCAATCATATATATGTTCTTAAGTAAACGGTAATGAATTGTATTTGAGCAGCTAGCTCCCCTATAAAATGATAAAAGATAAAGGAAGAACAACATAAAATAATTTTTATTGTGTTTAAGTTAATTATAGGGAAATTGTATATAAAATCCTTAGGTAAACGCGCCTTTTTTAAAAACTCCCTGGGTTTTTTTTTTCGAAAATTTACTCCCTGGGTTAATGGAAATGACAATAAAATCCATGCCGTCAAAAATTTTTAACAGCCGTTAGTCAAATTCAAAACGCACCGTTTCACCTTATTAAAATATTAATTTTTTTTTATTAATTTAATTTTAAAATTTAAATCTAAAAATAAAAAAATAAAAAAATTAATCTTTTGTCAACTCACGACTTCTTTCCTCAACCCCGGCGAACACACCCCAGCTCTCGAATCTCTCCGGCAACATCAACGGTGGTTTGGCTTCGGTGGTGCCTTCTCCAGTTGTTGGAGAACAATTGATTTCTCAGTTAGATTTCCAGTTGGTGACTTCTTGCCTTCAAATTGATTTTTCAAGTTGAAGAACAAGAAAAAGAGAATTTTACTGTTGGTTCTTGTTATTATATCTTGATGGTCTTTTATCTTTACAATTTCAGGGTCTCTACTGCAATTACCAAAGGGAGAAAAGGAGACTGTTGTCGATCTGATCATTGCTCAAAGTTTTTGGTTTCTTGCTCTGGGTTTTGTTGGTAGAAGGATTTTCTGAATGGGTTTTGCTTAGTCTTTTTTTTTTTCTTTTTTTTTTTGGTATATGGGATTTTTTCAGCTTGTCAGATGTCAACGTTTGGAGAATCTGGTTGTTTCCCTCAGAGCCAAGCTAACGTTTACCCAAGTCAATCTGATCATTGTTTCCCTCTTGCCTTCAAGGAGAATTACAGCAAGCATCAGAAAGGTTTAAAAAAATTCCACAGGCGTCAAAAGATTCCAACTTGTTTAAGACGGCTAAAACACATTAGCAGAGGCATGCATAACATTGTCCCTTAAGATGTTGGATTCTCATACACAAGACTCAGGAGCCCAATTTCAATAGCCCTTCTCAAAAAGGGAATTACATCAAAATTGCACATCTAAAGAAGGGATTCTGGTAGATTGGTAGCGCCTGGTTTGATGGAATTGGGTTTTTTCTAGGGTTGTCAATACTGAGAAAATTTGAGTGTTTTTTACTTTGTTTGGTTTGACGAAGACCTTTTGGCATTGGATTGTGCTCTGCAATGATGTATTGTTTTGAGGAAAAATTGCAGGTTTGGATGTTTGTGATTACTCTAATCATTCAAATATGACAATGGAACTGTAGTAGTGCATTTTCGTTGTTAGGAGAGATCCATAGGAAGATGGCCTCCACAACCCCTCCCTCCTCTCCTCTGCAAATTCACTAACTTCCTTTGTCACCTCACCACCACCACCTTCTTCCCCTGTTCCGTCGAATTCTTCAACTACGCCTACTCAGACTACTGACACCCCAGCGCCCTCATCCCCTTCAACCCCTTCAACCCCTTCAACTCTAGCTCCTCAATCTCCTCCACCGCCAGTCCCTGCTGCTCCTCCTCCATCCCCGCTAGCTTCACCCTCACTGGTATTAACACCACTTCCAACCTCACCGCCACCTTCTCCGCCAACTTCAACCCCACCATCAACTTCACCACCGCCATCGCCACCAACATGACCCCCACCATCTGCCCCTCCACCAGCATCACTCCCTCCAGTTTTATCTTCGCCGCCACCGCCACTAGGAGGCTCTCCTCCGCAAGCATCCCTTACACCTCCGGTGGCATCCCCACCTCCCCCTCGAGCCATTCCACCAACTGCATCTTTACCTCCTCCACCCAATGATCCAGCACCGCCTTCCTCCAATCTAGATCTGGGAAATTCTGGGAAATTTTTACGATCTCTCTGGAATTTAAATTAATTTTAAAATTAAATTAAAAAAAAAATTAATATTTTAATAAGGTGAAACGGTGCGTTTTGAATTTGACTAACGGCTGTTAAAAATTTTTGACGGCATGGATTTTATTGTCATTTCCATTAACCCAGGGAGTAAATTTTCGAAAAAAAAAACCCAGGGAGTTTTTAAAAAAGGCGCGTTTACCTAAGGATTTTATATACAATTTCCCTTAATTATATAAGCCAACATTAAAAGATAAAAGATAAGCCAACATTAGAATTTCAAATTTTATGTTGTTCTTCCTTTATCTTTTATCCTTTATTGTGTTTAAGTTATTTTTATATAACTTAATGTTTGAGCAGCTGATTCTACTATATAACTAAAAATAATTTCGGTGCGCCTGCTATCCAGGTGCCCTTAATTAGGGGCGCTTAAGGCGCCTGGATAGCAAGCGTTCCGAATTAAGGGCGCTTGCCAGCCAGGCACCCTTAATTAG
>NC_081546.1:22336322-22339100 GCF_901000735.1 Corylus avellana
AAGGGGATGTTTTTCTGCGCAGGTGTTGCTAATTTTATTTTGTGTCGTTTACACAATAAAACGTCCCTATAAGGGGATGCATTTATTAAAGTGCCTCTATTCCAAGCGTTAGTAAACCTTGTTTTTTTTTTTTTTTTTTGTAGTGAATTGGCCTCAACAATATCAAGAAGAAGAGTATCAAAGGCAGTTGATGGAAAACCCCAATGGACAATACATGGAGGAAGAGTGCACCTACTATCATGCGCAAGCTGTCACATTGAGTAGTGAAGAGGTGGTTGAAAATCTAGTGGAAGAGGAGAAGGAGGAGCAAACTAAAGTTCTACAGGAGCCACATCAGGGAAAAAGACGAGAGCACTAAGATTTCTTCAACTTTAGCTCTTATTCTTGAAACACCAAGGCTAGGAGAGAAGTCTGTTAGAGCTATCACATGAGCAAATTGAGAATATTAAGATAGAAAAGCTCATTGAGTTTTCTTCCTACTTTATTCCAGTTCATGATTCCCCACCGGATGAGAGACTGTTTGAGAAAATTCAAAGTGGTTCTCCCTGATCTATACATTCGGAAGCATCTTGCAATAGGAATAATTCATTCCCTTTGGTGCAAGAGAAGAAAAGACTGATGCTTCAAGTTTAAAGTGTCATAGTCTGGCTGAAGTTAGCGCTCATGGGAGGCACCCCATAGCTTATCCTATTATTTTTTCTATTTGTTTTTCAATTTATTTTTATGTTTGTCGTTAGTTTTGTTTTTGTTACTCTTTTATTTGTTTTAGTGTTTTATTTTGCAGGGACAAGTGTGTTTTATTTCAAGTTTGGGGGTGTACTATAAGCCATGCTATTCCAGACAATTTCGTCCAGATCCCAAGAAAATTCTTTCCATGATATAAACGTATTGGGGACAATGTGTAATTTAAGTTTGGGAGTATGTGAGACACTTTACACACACTTTGTCCCAGTTTTAGTTTATATTTATTTTTGCTGTTTATGAAAAGAAAAAAAAAATTCCCAGTTTCATTTTATTTTTATTTTTGTTGTTTGTGAAAAGAAAAAAAAAATGCATAATCATGTTTGTCTTAAAACTTTGGTTGATCTTAAAAATTGTGATTTGATTTCATTGGTGAGCTTAAAATTTTGAACACATAATCTGATAATTGAGTTTTTCAGTTTGGTTACTTGCTTAGGACAATTGAGAATTCACATGTTTGATCTGATCGTACACAAGCACATTAGCACTTAATTTGTGGGGTATGACATGAAGTCTGATGTGTGTGTTTCTATGTTCTGGGTGAAACTGGATGATTTATTAGATGGATACCTTGGCATATATATATATATATATATATATATATATATATATATATATATGTGAAAAAAAAAAGAGAAAAAAAAATCATTGATAAGCTTTTCACTAAGTAACTGGGCCTCTTGCTTCAAAGCATTGAGTGTTCACGTCAAAAGGTGAAAATTTTTGATTTGATTGATGTCATGGTTAGTTTGGTTTCGTAGCCTTTTTGACTCGAGTTAGTAAGTCCTAGGGGTGTCTCTACACCCAATGCCCTAAAACCATCTGGTTTGGGAGTCATTGACTTAACACTCGTTACATGGGTCGATTAGAAAGCTTAAGGGAACCAAACATTGCACAACCTGACGAAAAAGAAAAAGAAAAAAAAAAAAATATGCCATCGTTGTTCATTCTAAAAGGGATTTCAGTGAACTTTGAGATATGAAGACATTGCACATTGGAAATACTTGGAAGCTTCATATTTATGTGCTAGTTCACCTTACATTGTTTCGAACTTGTGATGCCTTAGCATGTCTTTTGTAAGTAATTAAATTTTAAAATTCCAATTCATTGTGAAGATGAAGTTTATCTTTTTAAGCATGCTAATGAATGAAAAATCATGGTTTTGAGTGATACCTTAAGTTTTGGATAACATAAACTGTGCATGATGTTTGTGGGTAACATTTCTGGAAAACCCTCACGAAACTTCACTCGTCCACTAGGGAATTCCTAGGGGTTTAAAAGGCTTGTTGCATACATTAAATGCAATCGTGCATCCCGCGAAAGATGGATTTATCTTTTGTTTTCTGTTTTTTTCATTCTTGTTTTTAGTTTTGTATTGCTAAGGGACTAGCAATATGTAAGTTTGAGGGTGTGATAAGTGCTAAAATATTAATATTTTTCAGCCCTTAACTTGCATGTTTTAATCATTTGATTTTGGTTAATCAGGTCATTTTAATTCCTTTTTGTGTTTTTCATACTTTTATAGGCTTTTGGAAGAAAATGAAGTAAATCTAGATGATTTAGGCTCAAAAGAGAGAAGATAGAAAATTGGGAGCTCTCTAACACTGCGATCGAGCGCAGTACCTGAGAAGACAAAGCACAATTCAGGCCAGGAGCGATCGAGCGCATGCCAGAAGAGGATCGATCGCAGACCTGCGATTGAGCGCACACGGGTTGCGATCAATCGCACCCGTGCGCAGGAGACATATCAAGTGGCGGCCAGATTATCATTCTTTCCATATTAGGGTTTTTCAACTCCCAATTGTAATAGGTTTTGAAACCCTACGAAATCCCTAGGTTTACTACTTTGTCAAGGACTTCTAAAGCCTATAAATAGACCCTTAAGCCTCTAGAATAGGTATGCTTTGTAAGGAGAAGAAGAGGAGCTCTTCAAGTTCAAGTCTCGGGTTTATTCTTTTCCTTTCTTTTCTTTTCTTTATGAAGATGTTTAACATCAATTTTATGTGTAGCTAATTTAATTAGTAGGGCTTGATTGAA
>NC_081546.1:22339200-22340367 GCF_901000735.1 Corylus avellana
AAGAAAAGGTATATAAATTTTATGTTGAATAGAGTTTCATTAATTCATAATAAAGTTTGGATGAGTCTCACAGCCGAAGAGAAAATGAATCATAATTAAACTTATACCATAAAATAGAGAAATCGTATCTCGATAGTTTAGAGCTTTAATAAACTCTTAAATAGGTTAAGAAAAGGATTTTATGGCAATGTAGAGCCGACAATTTTTGACATGATTTATGAGCTCCATACAAATCCAACACTTAAATAGGTTAGGTTATAGTTAACTGATATAGTTTTATAGTCATGCCTCGACACAACCCAAATTTGACAAGCAACATTTAGGACCGACAAGTTTTAACACAACTCGTAAACTCAACATGAATCTAATACAAAATTAGCGAATTTTAGTTAAAAGGTTTAACCCGTTTAATAAAATGAGCCGAATTAAAGTTGACATATATAGTCTTATATTCATACATCAATGCGATCCGAAACCGACACACGAATTGTTACCCTATTGCAGTATCATTCTCTTTATTGGTAAACTAAATTCCCTGTACAAGCATTTGACCACCCCCAGGCATGGAAAGAAAAGAGTTATAAAGAACCTCCCTAGTTTCTCTCCTTTCTTTCTTGTATGCACAAAAAGAAAAAAGCTAGTAAAGATGGCTCTGTAGCTGCTATGCGACTAACAAGCCAGTGTCTTACTGAAATTGCACTATCTATATTTATGGTACAAGCCAGTGTTGTGAATTAGACAGCTTTGTGATTGACCACAATCAAGAGCTCCTTAAAACAATGTCTGCAAAAAAATGTAAACAAATTTTTTCTTGGGTCATACGAGCCGCATGCCGCAAGCCATCAGTGTATCAGATTCTGCAACTCCCAATTTCTGGCAGTTGGCACAATCCTTCCCGCATTTATCTACAGCTTCAACTTCCCACCCTCACTCTCTAATTCCAAGCAGCATAATGCTTTTGAAACTATTTGGTACTACTCTTTGGACAATGACAATTTCAAACATTGACTACAAGAATTTCAATGGATTTTTTCAAACAAATACACGACTTTGCAAATAGCTGTACCGTTAAGAATACCAAAAAGAAGAAAAAAAAGTGATCGAGGAAAAAGAATCACAATTCAAATCAGAGTGTATGTTGCGTCATCATCTCAACCGAGAGCACTT
>NC_081546.1:22340467-22376340 GCF_901000735.1 Corylus avellana
TTTTGTTTTTAAATTTTATTATTTTCTTTTATAATTACTTTTTAAATTTTAAATATTATTTTATTATTTTGAATATTTTTTTAATTCAGTGGGACACGTGGCGGGATCCTGGCCTTTAGATTAAAGTGGACGGTCAGGATCCCATAATTTCAGAATCTGGAATCTCCTGAAGATTTCAGGGGATCAGATCCCAGGTCAAGCACCCTCCAAAAATAAAAAAATAAAAAAAATAAAAAATTTCTTTTCTCCTACCCAAGTTGCACAGCACCCCAAATTTTTATTTTATTTTTTCCCCCCTCTCTCACAGAGTCCCACATACGGCTTTTCCCCATATTTTCTTTTCTTTTCTCCTCTCTCTTTCTCTCTCACTCAAACGCAGCAGACGCTCCATAGCCTCCATAGCCTCCATCCACCATTCCATAATTTCCATAGCCTTCATCTCTTATTCTCTCCCTCTCTGAGCACTCTCCATAACTTTGGTTGCTTTTGGGTCCGGCGGGGTTCTTAGAAAAATCGAAATCAAGGTGAGTCACAGCCCAAAGTTCCTAAATTTTTGTAATCCTCTGTTTTTCCTCTGTTTACTTGATATTTCCTGTTGATTTTCGTTAATAAATTTGTGCAGTAGTCTGTCTGTCTGTATATATCATTATATTTCCTGTTTATGCTAAAAGTCTCAAAATGTTTACAGTTCTGCAGCGTATTCACTTCAATTGAGAAGTTGTGCTGAAATTAATTTGAAGACAGAGAGAAGAAGGAAGAGTTTACACAGCCACATATATGGATTTTTGATTTCCATCTGGGCTAGTTACTGCTGTTAGCACTGGCTGTTAGTTAAAATTCATATTGATATTGATTGAATGGATTGACTTATTTAGAAAAAATTATTGTCATCAATGGATTGATCTGAAAATATTTTTTCTTTTCTTAATTAGCTTGGTCTCTCACAAATATGTACCATGCGAGATAACATGTGGGACAGACCAAAAATTCTCATCCTTTTATCTTTCATGAAATCACAGTAGTATGGAATAAGTAGCATTATATTATCCTATAAGAATACGGTATTTATAGCAAGTGTGGAGATAACATTATCCTACAAGAACATAAAAAATGAGAATATTTCAGCTGTGGCTTGCAGTTGCCTCTTCGACACTGTTCAGATGTTTAGACACATTATTATTAGCCTTGCAGTTGCTTTTCTGTCCATTAGGGTGCATAACAGTTTTGTTAATAAATTCACTATTAATTTGAATGATTGAATAAACAGTTTATTTTGTTGTTTAATGTTTATAAACTTTGATTGTCTCTTTCGGGGTCGTGATTTAACTTGAAAATTTAACTTATTTAATATTTATGAACTTTTATAAATATATATATTTGGGTTTTCTAATTTTTTTTAATATTTCTGATATAATTTCATTTGATTAATTTCTTCTGTTTGTATCGATATTTTTCTCCCTGTAATGTGTACTTTGTTGCATAACTTTATTAGTCCAAAGTTTCAAATTAATTAGCTTAATTGCTATGGAGCATGCCATGAATGTCGTTGTATGTCACCACCAACCGTATCTTGAATAGCTGTGCTCATAGGAGCATGCATGACCCCGTTTGGCAACCCTTTTCCCTCCTTTCAACAGTATTATTCATGCTTTTTTTTTGTTTTTTTTTTTCCCCAAAAAAACTGATATAAAACCATTTTCACATTTTCATTTTTTATATCACATCATTTACTTTTTATTATTATTCAAATAAAAAAAATCACTACAAACAAAACTTTTTTACTTTTCCATACCAAACATTTTTTGTTTTTTACTTACATCAATCCATGTTAGCTACAGTAACAATAGGAATAGAGTTTGCCAAACACTATCTCCTAACTTATGATGAGGAAGGGGGCCATGCCTCCTCCCCCAACCTAATATATTTTTTAAACAGTAATTTAATCGATGACTTTAAAGAAGTGCGATAATGAGTTTGGAGAAGTGGGAGTGTGTTTAGTATTACTCTCCTTTTGTTTTTCTTTATAAAAAAAAAAAAAAACCCTTGATCTATACTTGTATGGATTTTTAGTTGGAGAATTAGTTATTATCGAAGTTTATTAAGAATATAATTTATCAATATTCGTGATGGGTTTTTACATGGAAAGCTAAACCTACAAGCACTTTGCAAGTATATCACTGATTTGTGATATTTGATGTCTTTGTGGCATATATAACGGTGACCATGGATAAATTTATTGTAAAAATATTTCTATGGGAATTTTGTTTGCTCACAATAATTTGCAATATGAAACATTAATTAGTTTGTTTAAACTTACAAATCCCCTAATCCCATTTCTTGTAAACAAACAATAATTTTGTTTAAACAAACATTAATTAATGTTTAAACAAACAATAATTAATTTTTAAATAAACATTAATTAGTTTGTTTAAACAAACAAGAATTTTGTTTGCTCATCCTTATTTGTTGTAATTTTTTCAGAATTAGCTGGTGGTTCCTCGAGTTGAGATACTCAGGTAGCTCTTGGAGGGAGTTCTTGGAGTCTAATTAGAATTAGAGGTTTCAATAAGTGTGTTGTGTTTGTTTTTGTTTAATTCGTTGGAATTTGAGACAATTGAAGTTATAGTTTTTAAATATTAATGGACCCAGACTATGCTGCTGCATGGGGGAATATATTTTAGAGACGTATTTGGATTTCTGATTTATTGTATTTGATAGTTACAGAGTACTTTAATGAAGAAGTGTGTTTTATTATTAAGTTTTGTTGGGTTATTTATTTAGCTGAGGCTTACAAATAATTCTGTGGTATGAATAATAGATTTTGGGTTGAAATAGAGCGGAAGAAGAGAAAATATTTCAAATAAGTATATATAATATCAGGTCTAAGTAGGTGTCATGTGCATTACGGGTAACAAGTGTCGTTATAAAATTCGATCTAACGTGGCTCACTAACGGAATCCACCAAGATTTTGTACATAAGTTAATAGTAGAGACTTATTTGTTATTTTTGCATACCACATGCATGAAGCTTATTGCAAATCAATGTAGTTACATACTTACATAGACTGATTTTGCTCTTTAAAAAAAAAAAAAGAAAATTACCTTTACGTTTGCTTTTATAACTCATAACGAAAAAAGAGAACATGAGAACTTTTTTTTTTTTTTTTTTTGGGAAGAAAGGCATAATTTAAAATATCGAAAGTGTCAAATCACCATTTATTTCAAAAGACAACACGCGCTATTTTAATTGAAATGAGAAATTAATTTGTAGAGTTAAGATTTAAATTCAAAAGTACCTAAGTTCTAATATCATATTAAATCACTACTTATTTATTTAAATTGATAAAAAAATAATGAATTCAATTATTTAATTAATACTTTAATAAAAATAACTATATTACAAGCGCTTTATTTGAAAGTTGAATATGCAAAGATATTGATGCAACATGGTCCTCATGCAAAATTTAGAAGAGAAACAAAAAGAGAAAAAAAACTTGAAAAAAACTATAAGGTTTATATTGCATGATATTGCACATTTAACACTCACATATATTAATATTATATTGCATTACATGATTGAGTTGCTGTTTGTCTCACACCAAACTAATTACGACATAATTTACACCTTTCAAGTAGCAGAGAATTTTCTGCATTTATTTGGTAAGCATTCTTAACATTTGTTACTTTGAATGAAAGTTGTACATATGCATTGGAGAGAGACCATTCTCTTTCAAACTAACTTGGGCTCCTGAAGTTCAATTAATATGCAATCATTTGTTTAAGCATTCAGGTTATCATGCAAACAGAACTCGCCTCCGATATTCTCCAAGAGCCCATATCGGGAAAATGTTTCGATATGATGAGTAGTTTAGTGTACAATTTCTCATAAACACTCCAGTGATTTCCTGTTGCCAATAGCCATCGATTATATATATACCATGCTTGAAAAAATAAATTAATAAGTAAAAAATTATTTTGATAAAGAAAAAAAAAAAAAAAAAAAGTACCAACTTGCATACACTTAAATGGATAAAGTTTTCCTTTAAATTGGATCGAAAGAAAATAAGAAATGCTACTCTTCACACCTATTTATCACACTCAATTTATACCAGCTAAAGTTAAGTGTTTTGAGTGGCTTTCCATGTAAACCATTTAGAGAAAATGAAAGCTATTTAAAATACATTAGTGTGAAGAGTAGCATTACTCATTAAATTGACACATGTCTTCAAAAGCACGTGAAAATCGTTGCTAATTTAAAGACATGTTAATTAATTAATAGCATGGACCGTAGGAAAACTTTGTGAACTTATCTAAATGTGTTGGATTCTAAATATACAGACATGAATTACCTGTTGAGGGAAGTCACCATCTTCCATCTGTGAATTGATTAATACTCTTACTCCACGATGAATTGGTGTTGGGTCTATCTCGGCCTAATTAAAGTTGTGAAAACATTCAAAATCAACATATGGGTATGTTTGTATTTCCTAAAAGTTGAATATCTAAGCTTCATACTTTCTTGACTTTATTTGTGTAAATGATGTTAATTTTTCTGTTCATATGCATGCACATAGAGTTTTTTGGTAATATTTTTTCTTTCTATAGCGAAATATTATTACATTCTTTGGTCTTCTTATAGATGAAGCATTAGCAATGCTATGTTATAGTGCAGTGCAAATAGTTGACTATTTGAAGAGAAAATGATGCACCGACCTGCCCAGCCTCAATGAGGGACAACAAGGCCCACGCGGTTTGGACTAAATTTGCACGGTTGCCTTCTATATTCGTCCAAACCTATTTCACAAAAAAACAAACTTGAGTTCTTTCCTTTCATTCTCCATTTTTTTTTTTGCGTCATATGGTTTCGTATATAGTATACATATTTATGGGATAGAAATTCTCAACAATCTTGTTGTCTGACTTGTTAGTAATTCCGACTCTATATATGAGAGAGCTCTTATGTGACCCATCTGTCTGAACAGGTCTTGGACAGTGGCAGATCTAAGAATTTATCATAATAGGGTCAGAAATAAAATAATAAAATATAATGAAGATGCGGCCTGTGAAAGACGACTCATTGTTTAAACAGAAGAATTTTCATCACAGGCTTTATAGAACAGAATCACGGCGTATAGTAATAGCCAAAAGTAATGAACAAGCAAAAGAAAAAAAAATTGTTGTAGCCTCGTAGGTAAAAAGTAGTGTAAAACACACTCTCCTTCAATTTACTCTGATTTGTGGGATGAAATTTGGGCTTGGTTGAGTTTTATAGGGGCTAAAAGTGTCAAAGATATGAAATTTGGGTTTATTTTATAGGAGCTAGTAGAAAATTTGGGCATCAAAATATTTTTTTTTAAAAAAAATTTAAAAAAATTTTCTATTGTAAAAAAAATTTACCAGGGGTAGGTGTTGTGTATCCGCCTCTAGTCTTGGATAACGCTTTCTTTGTTCGGACAAATGAACTCAATAGAAACTCTTTTATATTTACAGTTCGGGAATCTAAATTCAAACTGAATAGATCTGTTCCATACCTTGTTTTGGCTTGACAGGTAACTTTCTCCCCAACCACCATTAGGTAGCTGCTTTGATAGCAAAAATTCACAAGCTTTGCGCAATGCTGGACAATTTTTGTAGGTTCTTCCACAGGCTGCCAGTGCCCCTACAGCAAACCATGTACCATAGGTGTAGCAAATACCCCAATAGCCATACCTGTAAAAATGATATTTTCTCCTTCAATAATGCTTAAATTAGGTTAAAATATTAATTATTCATTTCCTATAGAGTAATGCTATTTAGTAGAATGTAATACAACTGCCATAAAATTTGATGATGTGGTAGTGAAAATCAGTTCTTAGATCAGATCTTATAAAAATATATATATATCAATGACTGCTTTTCACTGTCACATTATCTTAGATGTATGGAGACAACTGATTGATTATTCAATTTGATATTAAAGAAAATGTTTTGATCGAGTTGGAACATTTTCTCCAAATTTAATATAGAGCATAATTAATGTGTGAAGAAAACATATTACCATGATCCATCAGGTTCTTGAACATCTTCAATGTATTGAATTCCCCTGTAAATGGTACTGTCTATCTCTGTCCTCCGGTGCTTGGGATAGAGCTTCCTAAAGAGTGCCAGAGCTTGAACTGCAGATGAAGTGCACTCTACGTACCTATAAGGTGCATGACACAACCTTGTTGTTAGGAAGCAAATATGAGCAATAGCTTTGTATAGATATGTTGTTGTGTTGAAGATTTCCTACTCTCTCTCAATAAGGGTATCTTCAAAGAACTCTGTGGGGTTGAACTTCTGAGAAAATAGATACAAAAAATTATGTTAACGAGTGCAGAGTATATAAAAGATGACGATTTGTAATTGTCAAGCTTTGAGAAGTTACCTCCAACCAAGCATATGCTCTTTGAGTCTCCCATGCTGGGAAGCCACCATTGCTACTCTGTAGTGGCAATTGAAATTTCAATTATTCATGTGAAGCATTTGGGAAAGCTTAATCATAATAAAGTTTCAGAAGTGAATTGGATAATTTAGCTAGAAACCAGACAACATTTTATGTATCCTTAATTTCTGAGTCAAAAATAGAATTTGAAAGGTTGACTTGTTACTTGTAGAGAAAGAATGACATTCACAGCATCATAAAACCGCTGTGTCTCCATTTTCTCCCCAACAAGGTCTGGAGGCATTTGTGAGAACAAGATTGCAACCTGCAAAAGAGAAGGTTTTGTCGAATGTCAGATTATGCTTTGAAAGAAACCTGGAGAATGTTTAGTTTTGGTAATGTATTTTGATAGAGTTGAGGGATTACCTTCAGCCCTTCAGCCGTGCAGTCAGAGACTTGCCAGCCATGGTCCTGCATGGAAAATGTCCATGCTCCTTTGCTTATGTGGCGATACATAGCTTTGAAGTCCCCTGAAGGGTTTTCTAGAACCTAGAAAATAACATGATTATTATGTTAAAGCATTATCTTTGGAAAAACAATGTAAGGAGTATATCATATATTTCTCATATATTTCTGACCTGTGAAGCCTTTATAAATTCATGTGCTTTACGAAGTGTTGGCCAATACTCTTCGTTTAGCTTACAAGAGAGAATTGCTTGAATAGCAAAACCGGCATCCCACATCTGAGAGCCGAAACTCTACATCAGATAAACCAGACATCATTTATTACTACATTTCAAAATAAAATATTTGATTTTAAATGGACCAAGATTTTGCAGGCTTGACTTTTGGGCAAATGCTTCAAGTATATATGTGACTACATTAACATGAACACATGTTTCTGGATGTGATAATTAATTGGTTTGTTCTTGTTCCACATAAGACCATGTTAGAATATTCTATTTTCTTATTTATTCTCTTCTTTAGTCTAGATGAAAGGCGAGGGGTGATCATATATATAGAACCTGAATTTTTAAGCCATCTTCAGCAACCCAATAGTTGTCCGGAATCCTGCCTAGATGAAGCCTGTAGGCCTCCCCATTTGGATCTTCAGCCCAACAGGCAATCAAGCATAATACCTGCAATAAAAATAACCTTGACAATTCAGTTCATTAATGAAAATATCAAGTACTTTGATATATATATATATATTGATTGCATATGCAACACTAGCACACTAGTTATTGACCTTTTCAACGCCTCCAATGCAAAGGTATCTGCTGTTCTCATCCTCATAATGCACATGACCAATGGCAGCTTTGAGTGCCTTCTCTCTCATCATTGAAAATGGCCAATAGCTCAGGATTGGCTCGACTACATGGTGAAGAAATCCCCATAGCATATCTTGTATGAGGGGATGCGGATAGTAGAGATCCTCCTAAATTAGCAACATGGGTGAGTAATTTCACCAGGAATCTTTATAATTGCAAAAAGAAATACAGAAGGATTAAGATTCAACTAACCTTGGCAATTGTATTCCGGGCTTTATTCCAGTTAATTTGATGGTAAGGCTCATTATATAACTCTTGTCTTAGTGATTGAATCAATCCAGTGATTGGACCAACAAACCTCTTCCCATATAAATAAGACATTGGCATGTAAACCAAGCGACAATAGCATAACATTTTGCCTGTAATTAATGAACACCTTGAGTATCAGATAAAAGCACTAAAGCTAACTCTTTGATACACACACCTTTATCTTATTAAATGTGCTTTCCAACAAAAAGATGTGAGTGGAAAAAACCTGGATGCATGGGGAAGATTTTAGGAAGAAGCCAGAACTCTGGGGGTAGTGGATTGCAGCCTGACCACTCATACACTCCCAGTACCTTCACATGAGATGAGACATTTGAGTTTTCACTCGACAGATAAAACAATAAGACTCATGCATATGCATATTATCAAGAAATATTGGCAAACAAAATGAAATATTGATTTTAATTTTCAATCTGTGCCTATAATTTTAGGTGTCAGCTAGATAAAACCAACATAAGGTAATGGTTTCAACTTTCAACTGGTCATATATACCGTGACCCAAAACTTTCCCCATGAAGGAATAGCCACTAAACCACCATGGTCAAGGATCCATTTCCGGCCTCTAGCCATAGCCCCATCTTCACCATCTTCAGGTCCCTCTCCAAGTATTCTCAAGGCAATGTAGCTCAAAGCTGACCCAAACATTGTGCTGTGACCCTCTATATGGAAGCCCCAACCTCCATCTTCGTTCTATCCAACAAATACACAAGTTTAAAAATTAGCCAATTTTTTTAGTTGTCTAGCTAGGACTTCAAAGACACAAACTTATGTTCAAAAAAGAAAAAAAAGAAAAAGAAAAAAAAAAAAAGAAAGAAAAAAGAATAAAACCTGATGATTATACAAGTATCGAATAATTTCCTTTTGGTGTGCTGGTGAAAAAATAGCATTGAGACCTCCAGTGATGTATAATGCCATTACCTACATATCATAATATTATGAAATTAAGTTAGATTTAGCAAACAATTTATGCAGGCATAGGTATTCTTATATCTTAGTGAAAGAAAAATAAACAAAGAATATATATATATATATATATAATGGTGAGAAAAAAACATACAAAGGGTTGAAGGAAAAACAAGGGGCCAGCAGATTCAGCAGGCCAGTGGCCATCATGGGCTTGAATGGAGGAATAAAAGCTCAATGCTCTTCTCATTGTAGTAATCACTGCTTCCTCTGTTATCACCCCCATTTCTTTCACTTCCACTGGCGCTGGAATTGGTGGACATGGATTCTCCTTCCTAAGCTGTGAGTTTTCCATATCAAACATAGAAATGTCCAAGTGAAAAATAAGTCAAAGTCCTCACAAAATTTTCTAGATCCTAACACAAATCACAACCATATATATGATCTTATCATTGATACAAAGAGCAGGGGACGATGAGGTAAACATACTTGGTTCTCATGTCTTTCTTATCTGATTTTCTTCTGCAGCAACTTTCATACAAGTTACCTTTAACCTAATTTTGAGAATACTAGTTTCTAAAACACACACACACGTGGGTTCACTAAATTCATACATTTTCACCGATCTACTACAAACCAATGTTGACAAAAATACAACCCACATAGAAAGTAACCACCAACAGTAGTAACTTCTATGGCACGTTAACCGTAACAGACTAACAGCCTATCATGGTTCTCAAAGAAACTATATGAGAATGAAGAGGCATACATGTAGAGATATATAGCTATGTATTGTTAATTAAATTATCACTTGTTTTAAAAGTTGAAGTTGGTAAAAAGAGATAAATTTAATCGTACAATTAATACTTAACATTTCGTTTCATTTGTGAACTCAAATTCTCATTTTAATAAGTGAGATCACCTACCACGTAGAATATTTAATTAAAGATTTGAACTCATAATAAAAAGTAAATTTAATCATTTAATCAAATACTTTAACCTACTTGCATTCTCATCAAAAGATCAGAGCTCTGTTTCATCCGAAACCGATTATTCTTGAAGTCGTGGCGGGCCTTTTCAACTTGATCACGTTCTTCGGGAGTGCCGGCGTCAGAGTCGAATTCCCAGTGTTGCCGCCCGACGAAGTTGTTTACGCTCACCAGCCCCGGCCCTCCTTCGGCTATCTTCAACTTCCACATCCTCTATATTAATGTAACAAATATTAACCGACACTACTACTCAGACATGCAACATGATTTTCAAGTATATTGTATATATATATGTGAAACAAGAGATCATTTGCAGTGTCGGAAAGAAATTATGCAGCAAACACAAAAACATGGTAAAAGAAGTTAGCCATGTGTTTGCAGCTGAAATGGCCTTAGATATCATATATAACAAAGAAAGAGAGGTACCTTGAAAGTGTTTTTTAAGAGGAATATAAATTCTGAGTTTGTTCCCCAGAGGCAAACAAAAGGGTGGCAGTAGTGGCACGTACGTCTAGAGAAAAGAACACTCGACTGAGATGCATGAAAGCCAGAAGATTCTGTCTCTATATATATATAAAGAGAGGGGAGAAGAGATCGTGTGGTAGGTAAAGAAGTTTGCTTGGTGAGTGGAATCAAACTTCTAATATATGTTTTTCTATAGATTATTCTATTACTATTATTTTAAATCCACCTAACCTAATCTTCTCCTGTTTGCTTGTTTGATCGACATTCTTCTGTCAAATTTGGCAATGGCCAAAAAATGGCTCTATACTATTTTTACTTTCAATATTTTTACTTTTTACATTATATCAATCACATTTTACTATTATTCAAATAAAAAAATACTACAAAATAATTTATTTATTTATTTTTTTATACAAAAAATTCTTACTTTGATTTTTTGAGTGGTTTAGGGTTAGAAATATACATAAAATATACCGTCGTGAGGCTAATATTTTGCACCATTATCAACCTAACATGCATACCGTACGTTCTCAGCAAGGTAGTCACAATATTACGTGTTAATTGTTCTCATCATATACGTTTTTAGCAAAGTTTTCAAAACCTTATACTTTTCACTGATGCGACTATATATATATATTTTCTACTAATTTCCTCCAACAAATGTCCATACAAAATATTTAGAATTTGTGAGAAAATTAATTTTAACCATCTTACATTTATCTCATCAATGTCATGCCCTTAGAGTAATTACGGCGCAAACATTGGATAAATAGATTAATTTTAGAAGATGTTTTGACTTCACTAAATAAAGGAGAGAGTTCTCATAAGTGAGAAAACTTAAAATTTCTCAGCTTCCTTACCCATCATCCTATACCCCATGGTATAATTAGCGTATCATTTTTCCATATGAGTTCTCTTTTCAATTTTCAATTCGATCTTAAGTTTTCCTACAATCATACTCTAAGAGAACAATCCTAATTCCTAATTCTGCCGGGCATATGACTCAATTACCTGTTTATGAGATAAGTGTGGTTAAGAGTCTTATTGCACATGCATTTTATTGGCATAAGAAGTCACAAAAGAATTGGAGTTAATTTGGAGATCACCACATATCTCCTATTCAGTATATTAAACTGACGTGTTAAAAATATATTTGATTTTCACATGCATTTTAAACATATCTCAATTTGATAGATTGAATTGAAAAAAATTCCTTTAATCGAATTTAAAGAAAAATTTATCGGTTTTAGCTTTGAAGTCTTGATAAACAGGTTGCCACACTCTCGTCCCTAGTTTGGATATTTTTTGTGCACATTTTCAAGTGGGTATTTGAAATTCAAGTCGCAAAAAGCCTGCAGTCATAGAACCATGAATTTTACTCAAAGATATTTTATTGCGATTTGCTGTCTACGTAGCTGATTAATTGGTATTGCTACGTCAATATTGTAATATAGTTCTTCAACGGATACATATGGGAATGCTACTTCTTGAGTTGAAGCTATAATGCCCTATCTTTCTTTCTTCTCTACTGCCTTTAGTATAGTGCTTTTCAGCTAAATAGATTCTACATCTTGGAACCAAGCCAAATTTGGAGCAGCTTTGTGGTGATGCATGGAACTAACAATCAAAAAGCATTAAAGCTACAAAGACTAGAAGGATCATTTAATAAACAGCCAGCGAGTGTCAAAGTATATTATGGGATAGTTACTCGGGGAAGAATTTTACTCAATTTACAATTCGTGTTGGCTTTCTATCTTTAAAGTCCCACTATCTTTCTGTATTTCTTAATTTATTCATTTATTGCTTTTGTTCAATTGCCAGTTCTTCAAATGTTTAAGCGTGCAGAGATTGATAAAGATGGAAAGTAAATTAGGGAGGCATAGGTCAAACTCAAGATTACTTGTACGAAATCATTGAAAATGTCAATTAGTTTTAAAACTTAGTTTATAAGAAATGATAAATGAATTTTTTAATTAATATTCTAACTTATTCTCAGAACAATAATACCACTCGACAGTGGACAACAAGACCAGGTCAATCTTGTAGCCTTTCAAATTTCCAATTATTCTAATGAAGGCCCCAAAAAATCAACCCAAATTACTTGCACGATCCATGCATGGGAACAAATGTGAGAGTTTACTTGAATGACCCTCAAGTTAGGGATTTGATGAGATTAATTAATATCAAATCTCTTAATTTAGGGTTATTCAATCACATCAAGCCATCAAATCTTTAATTTTTGGGTAATCTAATCTTCATTAATCTCATCAAATTCTTAACTTTAGGGTAATCCAAATATAACAACAAACATGGTTGTTTAATTCGTAGGGAGAAGGCTATATCAAGAACACTCCAAATTAGTTGATCATGATTTTTTTGACTTATTGGGTAATTTATATTGTAGAGTCTGTCCAAAAACCAGCTCTAGCCCATCTGATCATCAAATTTGGTCAGGCATTCTGTTGGCCATACATATATGCATTCATCGATTTAAGTATAATGATTGAGGGTTATCATACTTGTAACTGCCCCTTGATCATTGAGTAGCACGAGAGAACATTCGTTTTGAATATATATAGTTAACTCCTTTTTTTCGAGCTTTACAGAAATACAAATATCGAGTAGAACTAACTTTTAAAAATTATCTTGCAAATACTACCACGTACACTTGGTAGCCAATTATTAGGCGATTCGACATGTTCAGGAGTTGGAAAAAGGTGTTACCTTTCTTCACTTATCAAGCAAAAGAAAAAGATCATAGATTGCATTTTGATAGATAATTAAGGTGAAAATTGAAATACATTAAGAAATAATTATATTATTCGTTTTATGTTGTTTATATATATTTTTTAACATCGAATGGATACTAGTTTTATTTTTTATATATTAATTTAAATGTAAATCTTAATATATTTTTGTTTATGCTTTCATAAAAAAAATCCTGATTCGGTCTCTGCTAGTAGGTTACATTAAAGTTGCTAGGTTAGAAAAAGTAATAAAGGCTTGTAAATGGTGTGAAGGAGACAAATAATCTAGGGCCCATATAAAAATTAATCCACCAATTAGATTAGTGAAAGTGGTACTTGAATTGTCATTGCAATCTTTTGTATGTGGAAAGCCTTGCATCATTGCCCCAATTCAATGATTTCTGATCATTTCAAGTTGACAAAATAAGAAATTATGAAGCTTGCATGTGACTCAAAGAATACGTACAACAAATCCAGCTTTCCCCAGTAGGGTTCAACATCCACCACAAGGTGCCATATTTGTAGTTTGCTTTGAAAAATCTCTATCTTCCTTTCCTGTCATATTAATTTGTTACTGACAAGTAACAAATATCAACTTGAAAAGTAAGCAGACGAGATTTTTCGATCCCTTAAGATTTATAACCATTGCTCGTTAGCTTGCTTGAGTTAATTAAGTTGATAATCAATTATGGCATTCGGATTAAATTAATATATATGTCACAATAATGTTATGCGTAGGACTTTTATTTTCCTATTATCTCTTAAAAATGATGTGTTTTTTTTTTTTTTTTAATTAATTACCATTAGATCAAAATTTAACATTGATCTATTCCAAACTGAATGATGATCCAATAATAATTTTAAAAATCGCATCACTTTTGAGGAATAAAAGGGAGATAAAAGTCTATTTCAAACGCCTTTTCCCAACATTTTTTAGGGTTTACAAGTATTAATAACGTATTCAGTTGGTTAAGTTTCTTTCAACATATAAATATGAAATCTAGTGTAATGAGAGAGACCTTGATAGAACTTACTTGTTTGGACAAGATATTTGGATAACTCGAATCTTTAATCAGTGGCGGAGCCACATACATCTTTGGGGGTGCCGTGAGATTTTTAAATATTTTTTTTTCACCCCCAAATATATATATATATATATATATATATATATATATTTCTTTTTACCTATCCAAGACACAGCGCCCTAAAGTCAATGACTCACTCTCTTTCGTTTTTTCTATCTCAAAGATTCGATACTTGATAATTTTGTACTTCTATGAGACGGTAAAGTGCAGTTTTAATTTAAACACTTTTTTTTTTTTTTTTTGGTATTTCTGTCTTTTTGATATAGTACTGCCGACATGTTACATTTCTAATATATCAATTTGAGCACATATTTATGAGCTTTTATAAATATTTTTTTATGATGCATATATTGTGAGAATTACCAAATTTTTAGGGTGGAGAAAATTTTTAGTACGCTAAAAAAAAATTTTTAGCGATACCCCAAATATAAATTGTCTGGCTCCGCCACTGTCTTTAATGCATGAGAAAAGTTTTGATGGGAGGAATAAGTAGTAGGTATTCAACCCTTAATGAGAGAGATCTTGATTTGATAGAACCTACTTGTTTGAATAGGTATTTGAACAAGATTGTCTTCTTAGGTCTTGTTGTCTGACGACGTGTCATCACATTGCAGTGGTTTAATCGGATTAATTTTAAATTTTACCCTATGTTTTTTTTTTTTTGGTATTTTTTTAAAATTAATATGACTTTTAAAATTATTATTAGATCAAAATTTAATAGTGATTTATCACAAATCTAATTATAATTTTAATTTTAAGGAGATATAAGAAAAATATGAGAGTGATATATAACATTACTCGTTCAAATAAGTTAAATCCATAATTTCAGTTTGACTTACTTCACTCCATGTCACACTCATTGCATATGCTAAGAAGACTCGTGTGAAGAAAATAAAGACGTAGAAAGGCTCGTCCATGAGGCGTCCTTCTCAGCCTATCCGTGACCGTGAGAATTGATAAAACCTGTTCACAGAACCTAAAAAAATAAAAATAAAAATACACCTATTCACAGGCCGGTTCAACCTTAGGTGACTTAGGCAGTCATTTAAAGCCTCTAATCAATAATTATACAATAGAAGTTTTTTCAATAAAAGATTGTTTTATGTTCTAAATATGGTAAAAACAATTTGTAAATAGTCTCAAAAGGGATTAGGATTTTTTATGATTTCAAATAAATTGTAGATTCTTAAATTATGGAATTTAAGCCGTTTCTTTACACTGAAACACTTAGAAAATGCCACGTATTAAAAATATGGCATGTTATCGAGAAAGTCAAAAAGAATTTACTTTCCAAAAGGTTTCTTATTTAGTACTACAGAAATGGTTCTTCTCTACGAAATTGAGTAAATTCTTTTGCAAAGATGATTTTGGTTGAAATAAAAGAAAATATTTCAAACCTTAGCCCGATAACTATTACCCATTTTTCACTTACACTTCCAAACTTTAAAACTTGACATTAGGACCTCCCATACTACCACCGTGTGGCAAATTAGATACTTTTGCTTTTTCCTCCCCCAGATACCCTTAAATTTATTAAAAAATAACCATTTGAAAAAAATTTAAAATTTAAAAAAAAAAAAAAAAAACACCAAAACGGGGTGGCCCTTTTCATATTAGCCTCCTAATTGCTTTTTTTTTTTTTCTTTTTTTTTTCAAATAGTTATTTTTATATATTTTTTAATTTTATTTATTAATAACTTCATAGGTATTTTGGGAAAAAAAAAAAAATACAAAAGTGTCTAATTTGACATGCAATGGTAGTATGTGGGTCTCGATATCACTTTTTAAGTTTTTTTTTTTTTTTTTTTTTTTTTGTGATATACTTTTTAAAGTTTTGAAGTATATATAATTACAAAAGGAGTGATAGTTTGGGGACTAAAGTATATTTTTCCTTTTAAAAAACAAAAAACATGAAAAACTATATATATTACATGATATTGCACATTTAATACCCACATATATTATATTGCATTACATGATTGAGTTGCTGTTTGTCTCACATCAAACTAATTATCACATAGTTTACATCTTTCAAGTACTAGAGAATTTTCTGCTTTTATTTGGTAACTTGCATGAAAGTTGTACATATGTGTTGAAATAGCTTTAATACCATGTTAAAATAATGAAGATGTGGAAATATGAGCAGAAGCAAGAGAGAGAAAGAACACAAAGAACTTTATGGGTGGTTAGTATTAGACACCTACGTCCACCACTCGGAATACTCCTAAGGGCTACATTGTGCTCATTAACTTTATTTGTCTACAATACAAAGGTCCATATTTATAGAGTAGTGTCTAAATACAAGTATAGCATTCAAATCCTCTTTATTTGATTACAATCAACCCATAAATAAAGAATATTTGATATCAACATAATTATGGAATATACGGAAAATATTATATCTTTTTCATATATTCTAACATTCCCCCTCAAACTCAAGGTGGAATATTCTAAAACATTGAGTTTGAAATCCGAAACAATGATGATGGTGGTGGCGGAGGTTGGGAACGAGCCGTAGATGGAGGTTGCTGGAGGAGATAGAGGCTAGCGGGCGGCCAGTGATGGCAGCAGGTGGCTGGTGAATGCAGATTTAAAATGGCCGACAATGGACAAAACTCCAAAAGGGGCCGACAACGAGCCAGGGCTGACAATGAGCAACATCAAAAGGGCTGAAGACAGGCTAAAATCTAAAAAGGAGCCGACAATAAGCCAAGGCTGACAATGAGCCAAACTTCAAAAGGGCCAACAATGGGACAGGGCCAACTAGGGCCAAAAATAAGAAAGGGTCGACTATGGGCCAGAATTAAAAAGAAAAATGAGCCCACTTAGGCGGTTATCAAATCGGCGCACCGAACCTGATTGGCGCGTGGCGCATGGTTGCCAATGGGCGGCGTATGGAGTAGTCTGACAGTTGGGTGTAGCGGAACAATGAGATTGTTGGAGAGAACACCTAGAAACGTCAATGACGTTTTTTGAATGTCACAAGAAAGTGACTCTAATACCATATTGAAATAGCTTTGATACCATGTACTAACCATAATATCAACCTAATTATAAAATATACGAAAAATATAATATATTTTTCATATATTCTAACAATATGTATTATTGGAGAGACCATTCTCTTTCAAGCCAACTTGGGCTCCTAAAGTTCAATATGCAATCATTTGCTTACGCATTGATCAGGTTATCATGCAAATAGAACTTGCTTCTGATATTCTCCAAGAGCCCATATCGGGAAAATGTTTCTATATGATGAATAGTTTAGTGTGCAGTTTCTCATAAATACTCCAATTATTTCCTGTTGCCAATAACCATCGATTATATGCTAATACCATGCTTGAAAATGGGTGTGAAAAATACGTCATGTAAAATGGGTGTGAAAAATATATTATTACTCATTAAATTGACTTATGTCTTTAAAGAAATATATGTTTTAAAAATATATGTCAATTTAATAGATTGAACTGGATGAAAACTTTGTGAACTTATTGGATTCTAAATAGACATTAAGTACTTGTTGAGGGAAGTCACCATCTTTCATCTGTGAATTGATTAATACTCTTGCTCCACGATGAATTGTTGTTGGGTCTATCTCTCCCTAAAGTTGTAAAAAAATTCAGAATCAGCAATTTGAATTTGACACAATTAATTGACAGATTTTGTTTTAGAAGATATTCAGCATAATATCTTTATTTCTTTAATTCTTCTGATTTTCCATCTAGAAGATTTTCATTATTAGTCTTTCTTTGGCATCAAATATTTCATTATGATCAAGTAATCCCATAATTATTATATCTGGCTTCTTTATTTTATTTCCTTTGTTGAGAGATTTTATCCTTTAGTAGCTTTAGGGTTTCATTATAAATTAGTACCATTTGTAATAGAATAAATAACTTTTGAAGATCAATAATATTATTGGTTTCTATTATCTTTCAATCATGATCAGCTGTTCGATCGTATTGAATGCTCGTTGCGGGAGATACGCCACACCATTGCTGGGCTTGGGTTCAACATCAAAAAGGCATCACTATCATAATCGGAATTGAGTTGACAAGATGGCTCCTGACCATCTGGTTGTTGGTCGTAGTCCTATACGACAAGCCATTAATTCAGTTATGAAGGAGTTGTGCGCAAAAATTCATGACTTCGCAATCATCTTATCTTGCCACAAGGCCAGTAGAGGCAAATTCACCACCTCAACAATAATTACCTCCAAACCACCGAGTTCCGGGAGACAGAGGTGACATCAGCATCCCAATTGGCCCAATTGAAAAATTAAGCTTCTAATAATTTATAGGAAGGTAGTGAAAACGTACGGCTATGGTTTATAATTTTCCACACCACTTAAAGAGTCTAAGACACCCCCCAGATAACAATTACCAACCATTTTCTTCAAAACCTTCAATATATATGTCTTCCCCTCTCTCATACTCATGGGGTTAATCTGTATTGCGCTTAAGATCCCAAAAGGCATAAACATTGGATTTCTACTAGGTCTGCTGGACTCTTTGAAGTTCGTGGTCATGGTGGCACTTGCTCGTCTGGGTCTTCTCAATTCGCCAGAACAAGTAGCTGATGCTGAAGAAGACCATTCCACTGATTCCACAATTCGCCAGAACAAGTAGCTGATACTGAAGAAGACCATTCCACTGATTCCACAAGTTATGTTCTTGTGATGGATGGATTATCTCCATCGCTAATCCCACTCCAGAGTCTAATGGGCTTGATCAAGAAGACTCTTTCTGTGATGGAATACAGCAATCTTCTTGAAAGATACGGGGCGCATGATGATGAAGATCATGTGGATAGGTTATGTTCTGTCTGCTTGAATTGCGTGGAGAGAATCCATGAAGTCAGGGAGCAGCCTAACTGTTGTCATGTGTTCCACAGGGAGTGCCTGGATAGATGGGTGGATGAGGGCCGGGTGACCTGCCCTTTGTGCAGATCACTGCTGTTTCCAGCCAGGGGAGAGAGCACAAGAAGTGGAAGGAATATTGATCATTTTGTTGGTTAGGAGTATGTATGTGATGGCATCAATAACAGTGTTAATTAAGCTACACATTAATATGTTTTTGGTGTCCTCTTTCTCTCTCTCACACACGCATCCACGCTCGGCGACTAGCTTGCACTAGTAGGAGTTCAAAAATTGAAGGACAATTTGGTCTTTTTAATCGTTTTCGTTTGGAGTTAACGCCAAAAATTGACGGATGAAGTATATTGCATTAAATTGAAAGTTCGAATGGTTGAATTGAAAGTTCTTTAAATTTGGAGGTCTTTTCAAATGCCGTTGTAATTCAGGGGTCCTTTGTGAAGTTTTCCAAATATTTAATTATTCAAAATTTCTGCTTTAGTTAATATCATGTTATACAATTATTCATGGCAAAAACTTAAATTAACAATCAATAATAATAAATTTAATTATGTAATTAATTTTCTAACATTTTTTTCTTCTCATGTATGATCTCTATTAGATAACTAGTTGAGAGTTATGTATATATATATATATATATATATATATATATATATGCACGTGTACAAAATGTAAACTTTCAGTTTTGTAAGTTTGTTAATATAGTTGCGGTTAGTTACAGTCAGTTGGAGTTAGTTGTTAGCTACAGTTAGTTGTTAGAAGCTTGTTAAGTTTATGATCAAGTGTATAAATAGTACTTCATATTCTTTGTAAACGTTAAGTTGAACGTTTTGTACACGCACATGCATATATAGATAACTCTCAACTGAGTTATCTAATAATCGCAAATTCTTTTTAAATAAGTGAGATTCAACTCGTAAAATATTTAATTATTCAAAATTTATTCTATTAAACCATTATTCACAATAAATAATAATAAATTTAAGCATTCAATTAATATTTAATATGCTTTATATATATACATGAGAAAGAAGGTATTAAGCTGCATCCTCATCAAAAGATCAGCGCTAGATTTGTTTCATCCGAAACTGATTTTTCTTGAACTCGTGGCGGGCCTTCTCAACTTGAGCACGTTCTTCGGGAGTGCCGGCGTCAGGGTCGAATTCCCAGTGTTGCCTGCCGATGAAATTGTTTCCGGTGACCGGCCCTAGCCCTCCTTCGGCTATCTTCAACTTCCACATCCTCTATATTATTGTAACAAATATTAACCAACACTACTACGTCTACTCAGACAAGATATATATATATATATATATTAAAGAGAATCCATATCAGTCTCATTCATAAAAATCATCATGAGTATAAAGGTCTTACAAGCAACCATAGTCAAAGTTATGAGGTTACAAGCGTCACAGATGACCTATTACATTTCAGACCCAAAACCAATCCACTAACCCATGACTAATCTACATATAAAAAAAACAGATATGTGCCAAACATATTCAAACTAATGCATCGATAGTGCTTATTCCTCGGAACTGAGGGTAGACAAACCCCCAACCGAAACTCTTCCTCCTCGACCCGAAAGCCAGGATAGCGTTCACATCCACAACCCGAAGGTCTGGACCATAGCAAATAACCCAGAGGGCATCACGCATGTAGATCAAGAGGAAAAATAGCCTTATCACAAGCAAAAACAGGAAATAAAAATGTACAGGGAAATAAAAGGACTAAAACAGAAATACAAACATAATAGAAAAAATTGGATAAACAACAAATAGAAACCAATAGAACAAGGA
Organism: Corylus avellana; assembly: GCF_901000735.1. Taxonomy (NCBI): domain Eukaryota; kingdom Viridiplantae; phylum Streptophyta; class Magnoliopsida; order Fagales; family Betulaceae; genus Corylus; species Corylus avellana. The sequence continues at coordinate 22,361,330 of NC_081546.1, forward strand.
ATATATATATATATATAATGCCAAGAACAACTATAATTAATGTATGAAACTCATTTGCATGGAGGGCCAGAAAAAATTGGTTTCATAACCCAAACACCAAATTCATTTTTAATTTTACCTTTGGATGAGAGTAATAATATGGTGAACCTTGATTTCAGAAAATGTTTGAGCCCTCTTTAATTATTTCTTTTCAACTAAAAACTCTAAAAATAAAAAATAAAAAAAATCAATGGGATGGATTTCTTATCAATTAGAAAAGTCAGCATGAATTGACAGGGACTCAGGGAGATCGAGCATGCAAGACATTTAACTAGTGAGTAATGATCAATCAAACGTGCTGGCAGCGGTTGACAATAAACCAAACGGTAGTAGTTGAAAATAAAACCAAACCGAGACGTGGCTGAAAAACGTTTAATCAATATTTGATCCTTTGTCTCCATAAAATAAATGTCTTCAACCGACCTCAAGCTGATCCTTTTTTTTCTCACCACAAAAAAAAAAAAAAAAAAAAAAATTGTATTGAATGGAAAATGAACCTTGGTTGAGGCGAGTCATAATTGGAGAGGAACTGTTGATATTTGCAGTGAAAGCATGTTTCATTTTTTGAAAAAATATGATCGTTAAAAACAAATTTTTAAAATATGGACATTAGGAAAAGACAAAAATTCAAAAAATATGACCATTAGAAAAATACAAACATTCTAAAATATAAATGTTGGAGAAATAATAAACAAATCTTTGTAAAAAAATATTTAAATAGAATAATAAAAGTGAATAGTTAAAATGGTGAGGCTGCTAAGAGTGCTTTAAAAAGGTTAGTAGTTAAAATAAAAAATGCAATTTTTAACTATTTTTAAAAATATAAACCAGACTCCAAAAAATACACCGGAAGATGAATAGGTGTTTAACAAAAATAAATGTTGAATTAAAAATAGGGTTAATAACTTTTTTGGTACCTCGGTTTTAACATTTTTATTTTTCTCTCTAGGTTTTAAAATCAGACAAATCTCGTACCTCACCTTTGGGAAAAGACAAAATCAATATTTCTGTTAGTTTTTGTTAGTCCCAATTAACGGAATTTCTATGTGTCATTCCTATAATACGTCATGTGTCATAAAAATAAAAAAAAATAAAAAATTACAAGTGAAAATTTTATAGGGTGGTCGGCCACCCCCAAGGCCGGTCTGGGGGTGGTCTAGAAGTGATTCACTTTTATCGGATCGTTCGATGAACTTCTTATCGTTGTTGAACAAGACCCATCGTGGGTCACTTTGTGACCCACCGGCGAGTCACCTTGGTGACTCACCCTAGGTCTTTGTGACCCAGGGTCTGTGACCCACAATGGGTCACAAGTGACCCTCCGGAAGGTCACTTTCTGACCCCAAGTGGGTCACAAATGACCCATAAATATATATATATAATGCCAAGAACAACTATAATTAATGTATGAAACTCATTTGCATGGAGGGCCAGAAAAATTTGGTTTCATAGCCCAAACACCAAATTCATTTTTAATTTTTCCTTTGGATGAGAGTAATAATATGGTGAACCTTGATTTCAGAAAATGTTTTAGCTCTCTTTAATTATTTCTTTTCAACTAAAAACTCTAAAAATAAAAAATAAAAAAAATCAATGGGATGGATTTCTTATCAATTAGAAAAGTCAGCATGAATTGACAGGGACTCAGGGAGAGCATGCAAGACATTTAACTAGTGAGTAATGATCATTGATCAATCAAACGTGCTGGCAGCGGTTGACAATAAACCAAACGGGTAGTAGTTGAAAATAAACCAAACCGAGACGTGGCTGAAAAACATTTAATCAATATTTGATCCTTGTCCCCATAAAATAAATGTCTCTTCAACCGACTCAAACTGATCCGTGTTTTCTCACCAAAAAAAAAATTGTATTGAATGGAAAATGAACCTTGGTTGAGGCGAGTCATAATTGGAGAGGAACTGTTGATATTTGCAGTAAAAGCATGTTTCATTTTTTGAAAAAATATGATCGTTAAAAACAAATTTTTAAAATATGGACATTAGGAAAAGACAAAAATTCAAAAAATATGACCATTAGAAAAATACAAACATTCTAAAATATAAATGTGGGAGAAACAATAAACAAATCTTTGTAAAATAATATTTAAATAGAATAATAAAAGTGAATAGTTAAAATGGTGAGGTTGCTCAGAGTGCTTTAAAAAAGTTAGTAGTTAAAATAAAAAATGTGATTTTTAACTATTTTTGAAAATATAAACCGGACTCCAAAATACACCTCGATCGAGGGGGAGATGATTAAATTTACATATTTTTATAATTTTAAGTTTCTGGTATAAATAATGGTTTAATATGGTATCACAGTTAGAAGTTCTGAGTTCGAACCTAACTCCGTCAATTTACTCTTATTTAAATTAAATATTTCACGTGTTGGACATTGCCTATAGACTCTACGAGTCCCAAAAACAAAACTCATTTGCGCGTCGAGGTTCTACCTTTAATACAAATTCATTAAAGGTTCTACCTTGATGACCGTAAAACTATTCAATACAATTCATACAAAAGACTGTGTAATATTGTTTGAGCATGAATTTGTAAAAATCAATCTCATGAAATCATAAATTTTTTTCACATAAAATCGTGAATCCTCCTTTTGAACACAACAAATAAAGGAACATATGAAAATCTCGGTACAACAACAAGGGTTGTAACTGTTTACCCAACAAAATCCCAACACGCAGTGGTAGAAACAACAAACAATTGGATTTCTAAATGCCTATAACCGGTAATCGAAATTGGCTTATGTGGTTATCCGGTTAGAGGTTGCATGTAGGCGGTTATTAGCAGTTAATAACTACCCCGCTTGTACACCCATACGAAACAACCCAACTAACCAAGCACAAACAACCATTAAACACATAAACAATAGGGTAGCAATTTGAAGGAAGTATGTGTACTTTTTCTTTTAAATTATTAAAAGTCTCAAATCACCAATTATCTAAAAAGACAACACATAAATTATCATGTTAAATCACCACTTACTTGCATAAATTCAAATATCGACTCTAATAATGTTTATATTACATGATATTACACATTTAACACCCACATATATTATATTAATTGCATTACATGATTGAGTTGTAGTTTGTCTCACATCAAACTAATTATGACATAATTTACATCTTTCAAGTAGTAGAGAATTTTTTGCATTTATTTGGTAATTAAGTATTCTCGACATTTGTTACTTTGCATGAAAGTTGTATATGTAGTGGAATATAACCATTCTCTTTCAAGCTAAATTGGGCTCCTGAAGTTCAATATGCAATCATTTGCTTACGCATTCAGGTTATCATGCAAACAGAACTCGCCTCCAATATTCTCCAAGAGCCCATACCAGGAAAATATTTCTATATGATGAGTAGTTTAGTGTACAATTCCTCATAAATACTCCAGTGATTTCCTGTTGCCAATAACAATAAAAATTTATTTTGATAAAAATAAAAAGGAAAAAGGAAAGAAACAAAAAAGACCAACTCAAAGACACTTAAATGGATAAAGTTTTCATTCAAATTGGATTGGAAGAAATTTTTATCTTCACACCTATTTATCATGCTCATTTCATACTACCCGATGTTACGTATTTTAAGCTGCTTACTATGTCAGCCATTTAGAGAAAATGAAAACTACTTAAAATATGTCATGTAAGTTGGTGTGAAGTAGATGTGAAGAATAACATTACTACATCTGTTCTTAAAGCATATGAGAATCACATGCTTTAAAAACATACGTCGATTTAATTGATAGGACTAAAGGAAAACTTTGTCAATTTATCTAAATAAACATGAATTACCTGTTGAGAGAAGTCACCATCTTCCATTTGTGAATTGATCAATTCTCTTACTCCACGATGAATTGGTGTTGGGTCTATCTCGGCCTAAAGTTGTAAAAACATTCAAAATCAGCATATTATGGGTATATATGTTTGTAATCCCAAAAATTTGACACAATTGAATACTTAAGCTTTAGATTTTCTTGACTTCATTTGTGTAAATCTTAATTTTTCTTTTCATATTTCGTCTTTCCATAACACATTACATTCTTTGGTCTTTTTATGCAGCAATGCTATGTTATAATGTAGAGCAAATGGTTAAATATTTGAAGAGAAAATGATGCACCGGCCTACCCAGCATTAATGAGAGACAACAAGGCCCACGCGGTTTGGACCAAATTTGCACGATTGCCTTCTATATTCGTCCACACCTTTTTCACAAAGAAACAAACTTTGAGATTCTAGCAATTTTGCAGTTTGGATTGTTAGCAATTTAGATAACAAATGTGAGAGAACCCTTAAAAAGTTCACCAAAAACAAATTGCTAGAAATCTTTATCCACGTTCAAATTGAAAGAAACTGTAACACCCTGATCCCATATTGGGAAGATGAGAAAAAACCCACATAGGGTGGGAGGTTTATAAAGATAGTCATGAGTGCTAAGTCCCACATTGCCTAGTTAGTAGGTGAAACTGAGCTTTATAATAAATTTTAGAAAAGTTTCAAATTGACTAGTCATTTTGGGGTGATAGCACATATGTAGCTAGTGCTTTTTTCTAGGTTATTACAAGTGGAATCAAAGCCATTGCCCCCTGAGATGGGAGAAGCAGGCACAAGCCCATGAAGGTCGCTAGTAGGCACTTGCTGGGATGAACACCAATAATGGGCTAATCCCATGAGAGTCGCCTGCGGAGAAGCTGAGTTCTAAGAGGGGGTGATTGTGGCGCTCCACATCGCCTAGGTATGGAGATGGAGATGTGCTTATATGTATACCCCGTAGTTAAGTGTACTTCTGCAAGAGTAGTACCAGGATGGGTGACTTCTTGAGAAGTCTGGTTTGGGGGAGCAAAAAATAGACAATATTGTGTATTATTGAGGTGGGGTGTTACAGAAACTGTTGCATATATACCTTGGCTTGATAGGTAACTTTCTCCCCATCCACCATTAGATAGCTGCTTTGATAGCAAAAATTCACAAGCTTTGCGCAATGCAGGACAATTTTTGTAGTTTCTTCCACAGGCTGCCAGTGCCCCAACAGCAAACCATGTACCATAGGTGTAGCAAATCCTCCAATGACAATACCTATAAAAACATGGTATCAGAGCAAAGATTCTGAGTTCGAACTTTGTCTCCGTACGATTTAAAAACATCAACAGACATAAAAGAAAAACACGTTACCATGACCCATCAGGTTCTTGAACATCTTCAATGTATTGAATTCCCATATAAATGCTGTTGTCTATCTTTGTCTTCCTGTGCCTAGGATAGAACTTCCTGAAGAGTGCCAAACCTTGAACTGCAGATGAAGTGCACTCTATGTACCTATAAGGTACATGACACAGCCTTGTTGTTAGCTAGGAAGCAAATATGAGCAATACCTTTGTATATATATGTTGTTGTGCTGAAGATTTCTTACTCCCTCTCAATAAGGGTATCTTCAAAGAACTCTGCGGGGTTGAACTTCTGAGAAATTAGGTACAAAAAATTATGTTAACTAGTGCAGGGTATATAAAAGAAGACGATTTTTAATTGTCAAAATTTGAGAAGTTACCTCCAACCAAGCATATGCTCTTTGAGGTTCCCATGCTGGGAAGCCACCATTGCTACTCTGTAGTGGCAATTGAAAGAATTTCAATTATTCATGTGATGTGAAGCATTTGGGAAAGCTTAATCATAATGAAGTTTCAGAAGTGAAACCAAACAACATTTTATGTATCCTTAATTTCTAACTGGGTCAAAAATAGAATTTGAAAGGTTGAATTCTTACTTGTAGAGAAAGAATGGCATTCACAGCATCATAAAACCGCTGTCTCCATTTTCTCCCCAACAAGGTTCGGAGACCATCTGTGAGAACAAGATTGCAACCTGCAAAAGAGAAGGCTTTGCCAAATGTCAGATTCTGCTTTGAAACAAATTTTTGGTAAATTATTTTGATAGAGTTGAGGGATTACCTTTAGCCCTTCAGCAGTGCAGTCAGAGACTTGCCAGCCATGGTCCTGCATGGAAAATGTCCACGCTCCTTTGCTTGTGTGGTGATACATAGCTTTGAAGTCCCCAGAAGGGTTTTCCAGAACCTAGAAAATAACATGATTATGTTAAAGCTGTATCTTTGCAAAAACAATGTAAGGAGTATATCATATAGTTATGACCTGTGAAGCCTTTACAAATTCATGTGCTTTACGAAGGGTTGGCCAATACTCTTCTTTTAGAATACAAGAGAAAATTGCTTGAATAGCAAAACCCGCATCCCACATCTGACACCCGAAACTCTGCATCAGATGAACCAGGCATCATTTATTACTACATTCATTAATGTCTTTCTCTGCTTCTGCTCTCTTCTCTCTTTCATTTGATATTTTCTATCATATATGTAGAACCTGAATTTTTAAGCCATCTATAGCAACCCAATAGTTGTCTGGAATCCTGCCTAGATGAAGCTTGTATGCCTCCCCATTTGGATCTTCACCCAACAAGCAGTCAAGCATACTATATATATATATATATATATATATATATATATATATATATATATGCAACACTTGCACACTGGTTATTGACCTTCTCAATGCTTCCAATGCAAAGGTATCTGCTGTTCTCATCCTCATAATGTACATGACCAATTGCAGCTTTGAGTGCCTTCTCTCTCATCATTGAAAATGGCCAATAGCTCAGGATAAGCTCGACTACATGGTGAAGAAATCCCCATAGCATATCTTGTATGAGGGGATGCGGATAGTAAAGATCCTCCTAAATTAGCAACATGGGTGAGTTTTATGTATACATTAACTTCACCAAGAATCTTTATGATTGCAAAAAGAAATGCAGAAGGATTAAGATTCAACTAACCTTGGCAATTGTATTCCGGGCTTTATTCCAATTAATTTGATGGTAAGGCTCATTATGTAACTCTTGTCTTAGTGATTGAATCAATCCAGTGATTGGACCAACAAACCTCTTCCCATATAAATAAGACATTGGCATGTAAACCAAGCGACAATAGCATAACATTTTGCTTGCATTTCATGTAATGAACACAATCAATATCAGATACATGCACCAAGGCTAACTCTTTGATACACACACCTTTAATAGTAGTAGCAGTAGTATAAAAGATGTACGTGAGTGGAAAAAACCTGGATGCATGGGAAAGATTTTAGGGAGAAGCCAGAACTCTAGGGGGGAGTGGATTGCAGCCTGACCACTCATACACTCCCAATACCTTCACATGAGATGAGACATTTGAGTTTTCACTCGACAGATAAAACAATAAGATTCCTGCACCTCACTACTTTACATCACAAGTTCATTGATGAATCTAGAGTTGATAAGAAAGTATGATTGAATTGTAAAGATTTAAGTACAATGTATGGTATGATTTTTTTTATTTTTTATTTTTTTATCTTTAGCTGTGATACTTGGATTGAGATCAAGGAATTGTAGGGCCTACAATTCCTTAATGGTTTCAATTGGTCATATCGTGACCCAAAACTTTCCCCATGAAGGAATAGCCACTAAACCACCATGGTTAAGGATCCATCTCCGGCCTCTGGCCATTGCCCCATCTTCACCATCTTCGGGTCCCTCTCCAAGTATTCTCAAGGCAATGCAGCTTAAAGCTGACCCAAACATTGTGCTGTGGCCCTCTATATGTATGCCCCAACCTCCATCTTCGTTCTATCAAACAAATACACAAGTTTAAAAATTAGCCAACTTTTTAGTTTTCTAGCTAGGACTTTAAAGACACAAACTCATGTTCAAAAAAGAAAATAATAATAATAATAACAATAATAATAATAATAATAATAATAATAATAATAAAAAAAAAATAAAGAATAAAACCTGATGATTATACAAGTATCGAATAATTTCTTTCTAGTGTGCTGGTGAAAAAATAGCATTGAGACCTCCACTGATGTATAATGCCATTACCTGCATATCATAATAATATGGAATTAAGTTAGATTTAAGAAACAAGAATAAAGATGTATATATATTTGAATATAGAATGGTGAGAAAAAAACATACAAAGGGTTGCAGGAAAAACAAGGGGCTAGCAGATTCGGCAGGCCAGTGGCCATCATGGGCTTGAATGGAAGAATAAAAGCTCAGTGCTCTTCTCATTGTAGTAATCACTGCTTCCTCTGTTATCATCTCTGTTTCTTTCACTTCCACTGGCGCTGGAATTGGTGGACATGGGTTCTCCTTCCTAAGCTGTGAGTTTTCCATATCAAACAGAGAAATGTAGAAATGAAAAATAAGTCAAAAGTCCTCACAATTAAAATTTTCTAGATTCTAACACAAATCACAACCATATGATCATAATATTGAAGCATTTTGTTGGTTATAACACGGTCTGACCTTAGCCTGGTACTAAAATTATTCTAATACTGATATTGTGGTAAAGATTTAAATGTCTACATAAAAACATGAGTGTTGCCAAGGGTACTACATTTTTCTACAAATCCCTTACATTTATTATGTTAGCCATTAAACAATAAATTTATTTACCTTTAAAATTTGACTTGTTAATTTAGTTATATGGTGGCGTACATGATAAATATCATGTGAATTGTCATGTTAGTTTGTAAATGAGTATAGTAAAACCTATAGTACCCTAAGCGTTTTCCTGAAAAACATAACAACAAATGAGAGAGATATTTCACTCGGCCTAAAATTTGGGCCTAATTCTCATGGGTCCAAACAATTGATCAGGGCCTCTGTGATGAAAACGAAAATGGGACTTGAATTTATTTAAATTATACATACTCCCTAAAACTATCATCACATTATCAATGTCTCCCCTCTTAAACTATTGATTAAGTCAATGTTGAGATTAATTCCAAGTACTGAGAGGTAGAGTTTTTCAACTTTTAAGAGTTTCTTATGTTTCTCAAACATTCGAATTGGATATCAAATGCTTAATGACAAACATTCGCATTGGATCTTGAACGCTTGATGGCGAATGCTCGAATTGAATCTCCAACGATCGAAGTTGGTTTCTGAACGTAGGACGTTCGATTCCGAACGTTCAATACATGTCTGGAATTTATTTTAAGACACCTCATCTCTTTGGACACACATGGTAGGCTCTAAATAGGACCTTCCATCCCTTAAGCCCTATTTTCACCCTTTTGAGCTAAGAGAGCCCTAGAGTGAGTGAGTGAGAGAGAGAGAGGTATAGAGTGAGAAGGAGCTAGCTTTCTTGTGGTTTATTCTTCAAAGGAGTTAACTTCTTCAACTTAATCTTGTGTACCCTTATCTTGTTGTTATTAGCATGATTAGCTTCTGTTAATGTTGTTTTGGTGGCTTAGACAACCTTAACATGTAGATCTAGGTTTTGGGTTGAATATTGTAGGGTTGTTTTAAGTTTTAACATGTGATTAATGATGGCTAGTCGCTTAATGGTTATGGACGTATTTTGTTGTGCATTGAGGTATTATTATGGTTTAGAACTGTGTTAAGCGTATTAAAAGAGCCTTAGGTCATGCTAGAATAGGTAAAGCTTGGACCTTTTTAGATTCCGAATGTCAAACGATCAAGGCTGAATGATTGAGGGGTTAACCGAATGTTTGATGATCAAATATAATGAGCATTTTGCCCATAGTTTTGATTTAAGGGTATTTCCATCTAGATTGGAGACTAATAATAAATCATTTCATAGATTTGGAAGTTGGAGACTGTCCAAGTGATTATTCAGTGGAAAACCAAGACCAATGTGAGTAAAGATCACATAGATACTTGTTATTTGAATTCTTACACGAGACGATTATTTTATGTATGAAACGCGCATATTTACAACTCACACAAAATATATTTTAGAAGTATGTGAAATCCACTTTGTGAAATGATTGATGAATAATGAAAGGTTGAAATATGTGGATTTTGTAAATACATGTATATAAAAGATGTGAATAATTGTATTGTATGACATGATACACCGTATTATGCGAGATAACATACATTTGCTTACTATTATATGGGTTATGCTTATGGTCAAAGAGATTTATTTTATGTTTGGTATTGGATCTAATATATTTATAGGTGACCGATGCACCATGTACGGATGGGATCATAACTACAACATCGTTAATGGTGTGGATCACCCGAGGTTTAAATTTGGTCGGGCTACTAATAATGATGATACATGACAATATTTGGAGCACTAGTATTGTATTACATGTTTCTCGGGACAACGTTAACCCTACTAAGAAGGGGTTAAGAGCTTGGATATACCATATGCAGTTGAACTATGATATGGTTCTCTTAATTATTGTATACAATATTTATATTGCTTCATCATGTTATTCTATAATTAAACTAAGAATCTCATTTTATCATTGCCCATGATTTGTGAACTTTTTTCTAAACAACTGAGTTTACCATATGATAACTCGTTATTCTTGTATATTATACCCAATACGTCGTAGAAGTACACTTGTATCTTTCCAATGTGTTGTAGCTAGTTGTACTTTTGAGGGTCGTACTTGGACGACCAAGCATGAGGATGTCCTTGGATGATCTTCGAGTCCGAATCATAGTTGGTAGCTATGATGGAGGATGGTAGTACGTAGTTGGGTTGTATATCCTTGAGATTTCATTATATGTACTATTTGATATTGAGGATTTCTTTCGTTTTGGATAATCGTTATCTTTGTCTATCGATTCCCTTATGACTATTAGATTTGGTTTGTAATATTTTGCTTTTGACTTGATGTTCAGTTTTAAACCGAAACTCTAGATATTATCTATGTTTATGACTTGGTGCTTTTAGTTTCTCTACGGTATTTTTTTAACAAGTTATGAATATTGACTATCTTCTTGTACGATAGGCAATTAGTCTTTTGTTGTATGTTCTCTCATGAGAGTACTATGTTTTCGTGTGTTTCGATTTCATCCAAATGGAAATGGGGTGACATGTCGGGGAATCAATCATCAATTAATTTTTTTCTCAGGGCATTACACAGTGGGATGGAGCTGTAATACATAACATTTCCATTTATATATATATATATATATGGTAAAAATTACATTTTTATCTCATAATGATGATGTGACAATCCCAACAAATTAACCATTGGATCACACTTTGTTAATAAATAAATAAAAAAGGGTTAGTTGGAACTGCTACTTCAACATTGTGAAATAGTTGTATGATAAAAATATAGTATATAAACCTCTCAATTTCTCCTACCCAACTTTCAATTTGTTGCAATCTATTTCCCCCAATTAGTTTTTGGACATTAAAAGTGATAAAATAACATTTATGCCCCTCAAATTTTTATAAAATTCAAAATTAAATATTAAAAAAATTAAAGTTATAAAAAAAAAAAAAAAAAAAAAGAGACCCACACTGTGATCCAGGTGGGCCACTGGTGATCATGGTGGGTGTCGGCCAGAGACCCGCCGCGGGTAAGCAGACCCACTCTGGGATCACGACCGTGACCTAGTGTGGGTCATGACCTGACCCACGGCTGGCTCTGGCTGCGACCCAATTAGGGTCTACTTACCCATGGCCATGGGTTAGAAGACCCTTTATAAAAAATAAAAAAATAAAAAATCGAAAGTTGAAGGATAATTTGGTCTTTTTAATTATTTCCGTTAGGGATTAACGTCAAAAATTGAAGGAGGGGGTATCTTACATCAAATTAAAAGTTCGAGAGGTAAAATTGAGAGTTTTTAAAATTTGGAAGATCTTTTCAAATCGTTTGGTAATTTAAGGGTCGTTTGTGAAGTTTCCCCAACAATTAATTATTCAAAATTTCTTCTTTAGCTAATATCATGTTAAACCATTATTCATTGCAAAAACTTAAGTTAACAATAAATAATAATAAATATAATTATTTAATTAATATTCTAACATTTTTTTGTTATTGTAATGTAATGTATGATCTCAAATTCTTTTTAAATAAGTGAGACCCAACCGATAAAATATTTAATTATTCAAAATTTCAACTATTAAACTATTATTCGTAATAAATTTAATCATTAATTTAATTAATATTTAATATGCTTTATATATATACATGAGAAAGAAGAGACGTCAAATATATATATATATAGAGAGAGAGAGAGATAGGGGCAAAGGTATTAACCTGCATCCTCATCAAAAGATCAGCGCTCTGTATCATTCGAAACCGATTTTTCTTGAACTCGTGGCGGGCCTTCTCAACTTGAGCACGTTCTTTAGGAGTGCCAGCATCACAGTCGAATTCCCAGTGTTGCCGGCCGATGAAATTGTTCCTGGTCCTCCTTCGGCTATCTTCAACTTCCACATCCTCTATGTTCTAACAAATAACCGACACTACTACTATATATATATATATATATATATATATATAATGCCCGGAACAACTATAATTAATGTATGAAACTCAGTAATAATATCGTGAACCTTGATTTCAGAAAATGTTTGAGCCCCTTTATTTCTTTTCAATTAAAAACTGTAAAAGGCAAAAAAATAAATAAATAAAAATCAATGGGATGGATTTCTTATCAATTGGAAAAGTCAGCATGAATTGACAGGGACTCAGGGAGAGCATGCAAGACATTTAACTAGTGAGTAATGATCAATCAAACGACGTACAGGCAGTGGTTGACAACAAACCAAACGGGTGGTAGTTGAAAATAAACCAAACGGAGACGTGGCTGAAAAACATTTAATCAATATTTGATCCTTGTCCCCATAAAATAAATGTCTCTTCAACCGACTCAAGCTGATCCTTGTTCTCTCACCAAGACCAAAAAAAAAGAAAAAAATTGCCTTGAATGGAAAATGAACCTTGGTTGAGGTGAGTGATAATTGGAAAGGAAATGTTTGGGCAATGTATAAGTTTTTTTTAGAATCTTCTCAAATGTGATATAGTTTTTAAAATTACTGTTAAATTTAAGATATGATTTATTGACTTTTGATATATTAATAATTTTAAAAACTACATCACATTTGAAATGACTCTAAAAAAACTTTAAAAAGACTTATAACATTATTCAAAATATTCATATTTGCAATGAAAGCATGATTCATTTAAAAAAAAATATGCTCGTCAAAAGCAAAATTTTAAAATATGGACATTAGAAAAAGACAAATTAAAAAAATATGACCACTAAAAAAATACAAAAATTCTAAAATATAAATATTGAAGAAATAATAAACAAATCTTTGTAGAAAAATATTTAAATGAAATAATTAGAGTGAATAGTTAAAATAATAAAGCTAGTAGAGCAGCGGCGGAGCCAGCGGAGCGGTCGAGAGGGGCACCCCCCCAAAAAACTTCTTCTACCTCAGCCCCCAAAAACTTCTTCTACGGGTGAAATTTTTTTGTTTGCCCTGAACTTGCCCACCCTCAAAACTCTCAACTACTAATTCAGGGGGCACCCTTAGTAGAACTCCTTCTAGGATCAGCTTGTAGCTATTGACGTTAAACCAGCAAATTTGTTGCTACTGTTTCAATCTTCACTCTTTAGAGCCCTTAGTAAATTAAAACTTAGATGAACAATTGAACAAAGAAGGAAGATCAGCCTTTAAGTCTTTCAAGAACAAGCTCAGAAAAGAAGAAAAAAAAAAAAAAAAAAGATGATCTAGAACAAATAAAGAGAAACTTACTTCATTCTTCTACTTCAAGCTAAGGAAAGAAGGAATGGCCCAAAAAAAAAAAAAAAAAAAAAAAACGAAAAAGGAAGAGTGTGTTTGGGATGTTTCAAGTCATCAAGATATTTTTTACGTGATGAGACATTGTTCACAATTCACAAGACATCACAGATTCACAATTAATTACAATGTACAAGCCAAGAGACTTATTTGTCGCTAGTCTTTATTTTAGAAATGGAGGCCAAACTTTACAAAAAAAAAAAAAAAAATGCAAGCCAAAACTTACACAAAAACACTACCATACATATCATAATTCAAAATTTGGCATTTAAAAAAAAATAATTAAATTGAATCACCCATAGCGTTTTTTTTTCCTTTTCGAAGATGGATAAATGTGGCATCATAATTAATTAAAGTTACTCCCTAGTTAATTGTTGGATATACACAGTTTAAACTTTAAAGTAAATTAAGAAAAATTGATTTTTTAGATGTTATCGGGAAACAACTCTTTTTAAAAAAAATTCCTTTCAGCATGCATATTGCATTAAAAATGGATGATCATTGTGCATCTAGAAACTCTAACTCATAAGATGATACTTTGATGGTCCTGAAGCCGTCAATAGATTTAATTTATTGATTCAAATGAAAAGAGGTAATTCATTAATGTACAATGAGTTCTAACTACAAGACATCCCATCCCGTAAATAAATTTTGAAATTTCTCATACTACCACCCAATTAGATTGAACTCAATCACTTCCTATTGAAATATATAATTAAAATTGATAATTTTTTTTTTTTAATTATATTTTGCCCCCTATGAACAAAAGTTCTAGCTTCTGGGAGTGCTTTAAAAAAGTTAGTAGTTAAAATAAAAAATGTGATTTTTAGCTATTTTTTGAAAATATAAACTGGACTCCAAAATATACCTAGAGGGGGGATGAATAGGTGTTTAAGAAAAATAAATGTTGAATTAAAAATAGAGTTAATAACATTTTTGGTACCTTGGTTTTAAAGTTTTTATTTTTCTTCTAAGATTTTAAAACTAGACAAATCTGGTACCTCACCTATGGGAAAAGACAAAATCAATACCTCCGTTAGTTTCCATCAGTCCCAATTAACGGAGTTTCCACGTGTCACTCCCATAATACGCCACATGTCCTAAAAATTAAAAATAATAATAATTAAAAAAAAAAACTAAACCTAAAAAAAATAAATAAAAAAAGAGAAAATTTAATGGGGTGGTTGACAACCCCCAAGGCCGGTCTAGGGGTGGTCTTGCAGTGATTCGCTTTTATCGGATCGTCCGATAAACTTCTTATCGTTGATGAATAAAACAGCTTCTCAAATACAACACTCTAAGAGAAAATAGCTTGGGG
>NC_081546.1:22376440-22386812 GCF_901000735.1 Corylus avellana
TATGATTATAATGGAATTTGAATTTATGTTTTTCTTTTGGATAAATACGTTTAGTCTTTGTTCGGGTTTTCATAAATAATTGGAATTTATTTTTCTTTAAGTGCATATATACCTTATGTGGCTCAGTGTGTTGTTGAACTTGAACATAGCCTCACTGTATATCACTTTGCTGCTCTGTTTTTCAGATAGTCCTGACTTTGCTTGTATTCATATGGGGTCTTCGCCTGGGATTGTTTCTGTTAATGAGGTATGATTAATGTAACATTGCATAAAGCAAACCTCTTTTAGTTTAATTTCTTCTCTGGATGAAAATTCTGATTCTAACGTGAATGAAGTGTATTAGTAGCTAGGCTAGTGTCTATTTACAGGCTATAGTCAGATCATCAAATGTACAACTTGGTTTCATTTTTTAGACTTGACTCCACCAAGCCTCAGGTTTCCAACCTGTTAGATTCTCTTAGATGAAATTCTCTACCATTCACCTCTACCTTGGTCCATGTCCTTTGTCATGTCATAGACAATCTTCATGGATTTTCTTTTTCTTTTTCTTTTGCTGACTTGGCCCCTGCTTAGTTTAGATCATAGTGGTGGATGGACTCTATTAGCTCTTCTAGTCACTTTTTCTTTTAGATTGTAAATATTTGTTTTCTTTTTTTCCTAAATGTCATTAATGCAGGTGTATTTCCTTGTTTACTTCCATATACTTGTGTTTTTTGGGTTGCACCCATTTCGCGTTTTTAAATTAGTTTATATACTTACCTGAAAACTTCAACTTACTACCATTACTACTGCTGCTATTAAATATTCTTATCCTTTGGGCATGGCCGAAGCTTAACGACATTGTTGCTGTATATTACTGTATCATCTAGATATCAACTTTCTATTTAATTTTGATTTTCTGGTTGATATGATTAGGATCTTGCAGTGGGGGGAGGATAGACGTTTTGATGAAATGCGTAGTAATTTGGGAAAGCTGGCAATATTCTGGATATTTCAGGTTTTTATAGCTCTCTATTTTCTATTTTGAATTAGCTATAGCACTGTATTGATGCTTTTAGTTTGTGGGGGCCGGTTGGACTGGCTGTATTAACATTCAAATTGTATTAAAACCTATTTTTTCCCCTTCACTGCAGGCTGTCTGGGTGTGGACAGTTAGTTTGCCTGTCACAGTGGTTAATTCAAGCTCAAGAAATCCATCTCTCCAGGCTGCGGACATAGTTGGCTGGATTATGTGGTCAGTGGGTTTTTTAATTGAAGCAACAGCTGATCAGCAAAAATTGGTATTCAAAAACTCTCCAGAAAATAGAGGGAGATGGTGCAATGTTGGAATCTGGAAATACTCTCGTCATCCCAACTATTTTGGCGAGGTTAGTGCTTCTATTTCATTCAAACGCCACTACTTCTTGCACTGGTGCTGCATGCAGCTGTTCTTGATGCTTTTTAGAAATTTGTGATGGTGCTACTACAGCAGAGCTTAAGTTATACCTTTATATCAATCTCATTTGTAATTGATGATATCTCTTTCATGGTTATTGTTGCAAGCTTCACCACTTTAAGTTTATGTGCTTCTTATTCTTTACTATCTTTAGTATAAGCACCTCCATATGGAACTTTATCAACCACTCATAATTTGCAACTGCTGGATTTCTTTCAGCTTAATATATTGGACATTATGTTCATTTAGGCTGTTTGATTGTGGGTGGAACTATATCTTAGGAGAAAAGCTATTTAGTAGACTCTCATATGACTTCCATACAACTATGATGATGTGGTAGTGAAAATCAATCTTTGGATCAACAAGCATTACTCATATCTTAGACATGAATCTCCAGTATTGTGGCACTAGAAGACTGATACTTCTTTAGAAAAATTGTTAGTTTACTAATACTACATTTGTTAACTCCTTTGAGGAAGTGACTAAAATTATTTCTTTGGTTCTGGGGTTCTGGTTCCATATGCTTGCCTCATACATCTCACATGCTCAAAAGCCATACCTCATGATCAGCATACTTATATGTATACGCATCAGTCATTGAACAACTTTGTTACATTATTTACTTTGATTCCATTTCCATCAATTAATGGAAGCTTGATGAATGTTAAGCTCAGATTCTCCTCTGGTGGGGAATATTTGTGGCTTCCACACCGGTACTAGAAGGTGCTGAGTGGCTTGTAATCCTTGGGCCATTCTTCCTCACATTGTTGCTTCTTTTCATCAGTGGCATACCATTGCTTGAGGTTTGTGTCTTCTTGCTTCTGATCTTATTACAATATTCAGCATTTTCTGAATCGGCTTATAATATACTGCACAAATGGAAACAGGTATCGGCAGATAAGAAGTTCGGGAATGTAGCTGAATATAGGCTTTATAAAAGAAGAACTAGGTTATATTCATCTTCTCTTTTTTTTTCTTTTTTTTCTTTTTTTGTGTGTGTGTGTGTGTTTATTTTGTGTATTTTGGAGGAAAAAGTAGCTGAGATTAACATATTATGTGGCAGCCCTCTAATTCTACTGCCACCAGCAGTATATGGGAATTTGCCCTTCTGGTTCAAAGCAAGTTTTCTCTTTGAATTTCCTTTCTACAGTCGTAGTCTTCCACAAGAAGGATTAAACTGGTGAGACTAAAACTTTGTGTAAATACTTTAATCTTGATAAGAAACTCATGCTATAATTGCAATTTTCATTTAAGTTGGGTTCATGTCTGAAGTTATTTATGTGCATGATTCTTCATGGAATATCTAACAGTGTTTCCAATGTGATTGTATTCATGGCAAATCTGTAGCGACATATTATATATGTTTGTGGTGCTTTATTGTTGTTGTCTTTTCCGTCTTCTCTTACTCTAGCTCTCTTTGTAAGGTGTCTTTAACATAGTTTAGGAATTAGTTTTTTTCTTAAGATGTTTCTCTTGTACACATTCCTTGTATAAGGGTTGGAAATAGGTATTGAGTTGGAGGAAAAAAAAAGATTGACAAAAAAAAAAAAAAAAAACAAATTGTATAACCAAAATCGTGAGAACCATGTTGCAAGTTGCAATGGTGTCCTGTTCTCCCCTCCAAATTTCATTGCATCTATGGTTACATAGAATATGCTGCAAGTTGCTTCCCAATCTTTCCCTTGTCATCTGCTTGCTGGCTGTTCTATCTCTTTCCTCTTCCCTAATTGCCCTTAATTCCAAGTACCTAACTTCTTTTTATATTACCAGTAATGCTAGCAGTATGAATGTGAAAGAAATCTGACATTGACTGCACTTTTCTGGTCATGTCCTAGTGTACAAGAACCCAAATTGAGATATTGAATTGAACAATGAGATAGTAATTGGGATGGTAATATCATAGTATGACTGAAGTGCATGATTTTCCTTATTTGCTTGACTTTGATCATTAATCATTCCATTCATGATTTTCTTTCTCAAGGGCCAAGGTGTTTAGCATTTGTGCAACAAGTCATTAAGTTGTGTGTAGTGTTTTATATGGTTTAAGGTTTTGATTGGCAGTGCAATGCTTTTGTGTGTTTGGAAAAATTTATTGTTCATGGTGCCGATTTGTGGTTTCTTTAATGCATTTACCATCTTTGCAAGGTATAGAGCAAGCGGGGGAGAAAGCAGCAGCGGATTGAAGATGCATTAGTGCACGACGATTCTTTGACTTGCGAAGTTTCATTTCTTTATACTCCCTTATATGGTTCATTAGTGTTTGATCTTCTCTATGGCAAGTATGATGAAATGGAATTCTGATTTGCTAATTTTCAAGCTGTCCTGTTATCCCCAATAAGGATCATTGTAGAACATGTACATATGATCGGTTGATTGTGCAAGAATTTGAGTCATCATTATCTTCCCTTTTCTTCTTTTCTTTTGTAAGTGCAGTACAATTTACAAATAAGGTGTGGTCATTCTCTCCATACTCTGCAATTCGTTATACTGTTGGAGCTATGCATTTCCCGCTTCACCATCTTTAAGTGACCTTTTTGTTGTCATTTTTTCAAATACCAAAACTTTGCCTTCAAAATGTGATGGGCAAATCCCTGGTGTGGTTATGTCATATTCTCTAATAGAAACAACATGCCATGGAAAATGTGATGCAAAAATTTGATTTTACTTGTACGATATCACATTTTTAACTCGTATGAAAGGAAATGATGCCCTCTAAAATTGTTTTTTGGGAAAAAAACTCCACTTGCTAAACCCTCTCAGATCTCTCCCATGGAGGAGGGAAGAGCTCTCCTCCCTACCTCCCCCACCTAAACGACCATTTCTCAAACCCTTTTGGGCTCATCCTTTTCCTTTCTCTTTTGTCTCAATAACGCTTTTGTTTGGAGTATAAATCTCAAATCTACTGCAACATCTCTACCTACACAAGCCACACACCCTTTTTCTGCCATCTCCAGCCAATTCTTTCTCGACTAATGTCCCTTCCAGCAGCGCATGGGCTTCACGCACCAACACCTTTTATCTTTTAGTCTTCACTACCATTTCTGCAGCTGGTATTATACTAAGAATCTATTGCCTACTTTCTACACTCAAAATATCACCAGCACCACGGGCAACTTTCTCATTTACTCCTTTCATCACGAGAATCCTCTCCAGGGTTCTGGAATGGGTTGTTGCAATGGATCTTGTTATATTTTGGCCTTTTTTTTGGTTGTCTATAATTTTCTTACAAGTAATGTCCCAAATAGCAGTATTGAAAGTTGAAAGGAAACTGCAGCCAAACTGTCTCCCATCTCCTCTGCCAATGTGAAATCTTAGTGCGAAACTAAGAAAACATAGAACGGTTCTAGCCTCCTACTTCCTGGTACTGAAATTCAATCTGAGAAGAATTTTCCTTTTTCCATTTATGTGTAAATAATTACATCCCTACATATTGAGTGTGTTACTGGCTGTGGGAGGCCTGGGGGGCTAGTGCACATAATACAGTCAATGAACTACAGTCAAAAACTCAAGATAATATGAGCATCATATTGAAAATGTTAGATATTGATTTAATAATATACAGTCAATGAACTGCATGCATACATACAAAATATATTATGTTTCACAAATTTGATTGCTATGACAGTTTGAATTCAGTGTTGGAGAGAGCTCCATGGCATATGGCCAATAGGCCTCTGGTTCGCAAATGATGGCAGCCCAACCTAACACAGTCCAAGGAAGGTTTGAAAAGAGTTCCTAGCAAGAAAACTACTGCAGTAATTAATGCACTGCATATTAGAGCAATGGCCTTTTAAAGCTCCATCTCTTGAAGATCAAGAAAGGACTTTGGAGGAGCTCAAGTCATTTTTCTTATTCTCTCACTTTACTTGGACATATGCTTGTCTAGCTCCTTTAATGATTAGCTATTTTGATTTTCTTGTATACTATTCGTTTACTAGGGTTGCGCCCCTTTGCTCTTTTTGATATATTCCACATTACTTACTAGAAAAAAAAAGAAAAAAAAAAAGCTCAATCTCTTGCTTGTTAGTTACCGCTATTTTTCAATGGCTACCGCTCATCCCTAGAACAGCCCCTTATACTACTATTGTCTTGGCTCTTATACATGGAAACTAATTAAGAGAAATAAATGGTAGATAATCAAGGGAGGAATTTCAAGGAATCAAATCATATCTCAATACTCCCCCTCAAGTTGGTGCATGAAGATCCATAATGCCCAGCTTGCTAAGGAAACTAAGGAAGTTGTCACGGCCCAAAGCCTTAGTGAAAATATCGGCAAGCTGATGGCTAGCAGGGACGTGAGCTGTAGAGATGATCTTAGCACAGAGTTTTTCACGAACAAGGTGGCAATCAATGTCGATATGCTTCATTCGTTCGTGAAGAACGGGGTTGGCAGCAATGTGAAGGGCTGCTTTATTGTCACAAAAGAGCTTCATGGGTTGAGAATGAGGAACCCCGAGAGATTGAAGAAGCATCTTGAGCCAAAGGAGTTCACAAGTGGTTGCTGCCATAGCGTGGTATTTAGCTTCTACGGAAGAGCGGGAGACAGTGGTTTGCTTCTTGGTTCTCCATGAGAGAAGGCTATTGCCAAGTGTAGTAAAATAGCCGGTGGTGGATCGACGAGTGATGGGGCAACTCGCCCAATCTGAATCTGAGTAACCATAAACTTGGAAGTCACAATCAGTAGGGAAAAAAATACCTTTGCCAGTGGATGATTTGATATAGCGGAGAACTCTGATGGCAGGATCGTAGTGTGGCTGGCGTGGTTGATGCATAAACTGACTCAAAATGTTGACGGAATACACAATGTTGAGCCTAGTGATAGTGAGATAAAGCAAACGGCCCACAAGACGCCGATAAGGGCTAGGATCAAGTAGGGGAGTACCTTCTTCATTTGTAAGCTTGAGATTTTGCTCCATTGGAAAGGTAGTTGGCTGAGCACCAAGATGACCACTATCACTGAGAATGTCCAAAGCATATTTTCGTTGATTAAGAAAGATACCGGTTGGTGATCAAGCAACTTCGAGGCCCAAGAAATATTTTAAAGTACCAAGATCTTTGATGCGAAACTTTTGGGCTAAGAAGTCTTTGAGTTTGCTAATGGAATCCAGATTATTACCAACCACCAAGATGTCATCGACATAAACAAGAACTATTGTGAAAGAAGGGCCTTGTGACTTAGTGAATAGAGAGTGGTCAGCTAGAGATTGTTGAAAACCAGCAGCAACAAGGATAGAAGAAAATTTGGAAAACCAATTGCGAGAGGCTCGTTTAAGCCCGTAAAGTGATTTGTTGAGACGACAGACTCAATTCTCCCCCTTCTTGCAAAAACCGGGTGGAATGGTCATGTAGACCTCTTCATCAAGGTCTCCATGCAGAAAAGCATTATGAACATCCAGCTGATGGAGAGACCAATGACGGGCTGCAACAACGGCAAGGACACAACGAACAGTGACAAGCTTGGCAACAGGTGCAAAGGTATCATGATAATCGAGCCCTTTAATTTGAGAATAGCCTTTAGCCACAAGGCAGGCTTTGTACCTTTCAATGGTGCCATCTGCTCGAAGCTTGGTCTTGAAGACCCATTTACAACCGACGGGTCGTTTGCCAGATGGTAAGGCTTGAAGTGTCCAAGTGTGATTTGCCTCCAAGGCTTGAATTTCAGAAGCCATGTCATCTCGCCAATGTGAGTGTTGGACCGCTTGTGTATAATTGATGAGATCTTTATGGTTAAGACAAAGCAGATAAAAAAGCCAAGTGTTTGGGTTGAAAACGATCATATGAAAGAAAATGAGACAGAGAATGGACCATACCTGCCGAGTGCTGATGAGAGGAAGTCGTGATGGACTTGTTAGGTAGAGGCGCACAAATAAAATCCTTCAAATAGGTGAGTCGGGAGATGATGCGTTGAGGCCGAGTGGGGATGGGTGGTGGTGTGGGTGAAGGCGCAGGAGGTGGTGGTGTGGGTGAGACTTAGTTTCTAATTAGCTTAGTTGCTATTTAGCATGCTATGAATGTGGTTGTATGTCACCACCAACCTTATCTTGAATAGCTGTATGTGCTCATAGGAGCATGACGCCGTTTGGCAACCCTTTTCCATCTCTTCAACATTATTCATGCTTTTTTTTTTTTCCCCAAAAAAATTAACATAAAAACATTTTCATTTTTTCATTTTTCATATCACATCATTTACTTTTTATTATTATTCAAATAAAAAAATCGCTACAAACAAAATTTTTTTCATTTTTTCATACCAAACATTCTTACTTTTTATTCCTATTAATTAATCCACGTTAGCTACAGTAGCGAAGGGAAAAGGGTTTGCCAAACACTCTCCTAACTTATGGCAAGGAAGATGGCCATGCCCCCTCTCCCAACCTAATATTTTTTAAATAGTAATTTAAATATTGATGATTTTAAAAGTCACTTAAAGAAGTGCGATATTGAGTTTAAAGAAGTGGGAGTGTGTTTAGTATTACCCCTTTTTAAAACCGTTGATCTATACTTGTATGGATTTTTATTTGGAGAATTGGTTATTATCAAAGTTTATTAAGAATATAATTTATCTATATTCTTGATGGGTTCTTACATGGAAAGTTAAGCTACAAGCATTTTGCAAGTATATCTCTGATTTGTGATATTTGATGTCTTTGTGGCATAACGGTGACCTTGGATAAATTTATTGTAAAAATATTTCTATGGGAATTTTGTTTGCTCACAATAATTTGGAATATGAAACATTAATTAGTTTGTCTAAACTTACAAATCCCCTAATACCATTACCTACACTCATCCTTATTTCTTGTAAAATTTTCAGAATTAGCAGGTGGTTCCTTGAGTTGATCAGATACACAGGTAGCGGAATGTGGGAGGGAGTTGTTGGAGTCTAATTAGAATTAGAGGTTTCAATAAGTGTGTTGTAGTGTTTGTTTTTGTTTAATTAGTTGGAATGTGAGACAATTGAAGTTATAGTTTTTAAATATTAATGAACCCAGACTATGCTGCTGCATGGGGGAATGTATTTTAGAGACGTATTTGGATTTTTGATTTATTGTATTTGATAGTTACTGAGTACTTTAATGAAGAAGTGTGTTTTATTATTAAGTTTTGTTGGGTTATTTATTTATCTCTAATTGCGGTTTACAAATAATTTGGTGGTATGAATCATTGATTTTTAGTTGCAATAGAGTGGAAGAAGAAAATATTTCAAATAAGTGTAAAATCAGGTCTAAGTTGGTGCCATGTGCATTATGAATAATGCGTGTCATTATAAAATTGGATCTAAAACGTGGCTCACTAATGGAATTCACCAAAATTTTGTACATAAGTTAATAGTTAAGACTTATATGTTATTTTTGCATACCACATGAAGTTTATTGCAAATCCATGTAGCCACAGAGATGGATTTTGCTTCTTTTTTTTTCTCAAAAAAAATTACCTCCTTCTTTGCGTCTTATAAACTAAATGACCACTCAAAGAGAAAAAGAGAACACAAGAACTTTTTTTTTGGGAAGAAAGGCGTAGTTTAAAATATCGAAAGTGTCAAATCACTATTTATCTTAAAAGACAACATACACTATTTTAATTGAAATGAGAAATTAATTTGTAGAGTTAAGATTCAAATTCAAAAGTACCTAAGCTCTAATATCATGGTAAATCATCACTTATCTATATATTTAAATTGATAAAAAATAATAAATTCAATTATTTAGTTAATACTTTAATAAAAGTAACTATATTATAGGTGCTTTATTTGAAAGTTGAATATGCAAAGATATTGATGAAACATGGTCCTCATGCAAAATTTAGAAGAGAAACAAAAAGAGAAAAAAACTTGAAAAAAACTATAAGGTTTATATTGAATGATATTGCACATTTAACACTCACATATATTAATATATATTATATTGCATTACATGATTGAGTTGCTGTTTGTCTCACATCAAACTAATTATGACATAATTTACATCTTTCAAGTAGTAGAGAATCTTATGCATTTATTTGGTAACTTGCATGAAAGTTATACATATGTATTATTGGAGAGACCATTCTCTTCCAAGCTAAATTGGGCTCATGAGGTTCAATATGCAATCATTTGCTTACGCATTCAGGTTATCATGCAAACAGAACTCGCCTCCGATATTCTCCAAGAGCCCATATCGGGAAAATGTTTCTATATGATGAGTAGTTTAGTGTCCAGTTTCTCATAATTACTCCAGTGATTTCCTGTTGCCAATAGCCATCGATTATATATATATATACCATGCTTGAAAAAAATAAATTAATAAGTCAAAAATTATTTTGATAAAGAAGAAAAGGAAAAAAAAAAAAAAAAAAAGACCAACTTGCATACACTTAAATGGACAAAGTTTTCTTTCAAATTGGATTGAAAGTAATGTCACTCTTCACACCTATTTATCACACTCAATTTACAATTTACACCAGCTAAAGTTGAGTGTTTTAAGTGGCTTTCCATGCACTACAAAAAAAAGGCAATTTCCTGACGTGTCAAACAGTTCCATTTTTTTGCCACGTCAGTAAATATTGACGTGCCAAAACTGGCACGTCAACAAATTTTTTTTGACGTGCCAAAAGTGGCACGTCAACATTTACTGACGTGTTGAATATAACACGTCAGGATTTACTGATGTGTCACTATCTGACACGTCAGTAAATTTGAATTCAATTTTATTTTAAAAGTTTTTATTTAAATAACATAATAATTTAATATTTACTAACGTGTCAAAATTAGACACGTCAGTAAATATTGACGTGTTACTTTGACACGTCAATAATTTATTGACGTGTTAAAATGACATGTCAATAATTTATTGACGTGTCAAAATGACACGTCAGTAAATATAATGTTTATACATATATAATATAAAATAAACATGATTTATAAAAAATAAAAATTAAAAAAAAAAATATATATATATA
>NC_081546.1:22386832-22388502 GCF_901000735.1 Corylus avellana
AATAAAAAAAAAAAAAAAAAAAAAAAAAAAAAAAAAAAAAAAAAAAAAAGACCAACTTGCATACACTTAAATGGACAAAGTTTTCTTTCAAATTGGATTGAAAGTAATGTCACTCTTCACACCTATTTATCACACTCAATTTACATTTTTCACCAGCTAAAGTTGAGTGTTTTAAGTGGCTTTCCATGTAAGCCATTTAAAGAAAATGAAAGCTATTTAAAATATGTCAGTGTGAAGAGTAGCATTACTCATTAAATTGACACGTCTTCAAAATCACGTGAGAATCGTTGCTAATTTAAAGACATGTTAATTTAATAGCATGGATTGTAGGAAAACTTTGTGAACTTATCTAAATGTGTTGGATTCTAAATAGACATGAATTAGCTGTTGAGGGAAGTCACCATCTTCCATCTGTGAAATGATTAATACTCCTACTCCACGATGAATTGGTGTTGGGTCTATCTCGGCCTAAAGTTGTGAAAACATTCAAAATCAACATATGGGCATGTTTGTATTTCCTAAAAGTTGAATATCTAAGCTTCATACTTTCTTGACTTTATTTGTGTAAATGATCTTAATTTTTCTGTTCATATTCATGCATGCATGTAGAGTTTTTTGGTAATATTTTTTTCTTTCTATAACGAAATATTATTACATTCTTTGGTCTTCTTATGCAGCATTAGCAATTCTATGTTATAGTGCAGTGCAAATAGTTGACTATTTGAAGAGAAAATGATGCACCGACCTGCCCAGCCCCAATGAGGGACAACAAGGCCCACGTAGTTTGGACTAAATTTGCACGATTGCCTTCTATATTCGTCCAAACCTGTTTCATAAAGAAACAAACTTGAGTTCTTTCTTTTCATTCTCCAATTTTTTTATTTTTATTTTTTCATATGGCTTGGTAGTATACATATTTATAATTGGATAAAGATTCTCAACAATCTTGTTGTCTCACTTGTTAGCAATTCGGACTCGCTCTTATAGGACCCATTTGTCGAACAGGTTTTGGGCAACTCGTTTCTTGTTCAGACAAATGAACTCTATAAAAACTGTCTCATATTTGTTGCCTGAGAATCTAAAGTCAAATTGAAACGATATGTTCCATACCTTGTTTTGGCTTGATAGGTAACTTTCTCCCCAACCACCATTAGGTAGCTGCTTTGATAGCAAAAATTCACAAGCTTTGCGCAATGCAAGACAATTTTTGTAGCTTCTTCCACAGGCTGCCAGTGCCCCTACAGCAAACCATGTACCATAGGTGTAGCGAATCCCCCAACAACCATACCTGTAAAAATGATCTTTTATCCTTCAATAATACTTAATATAGGTTAAAATATTTATAAATTATTCATTTCCTATAGAGTAATGCTATTTAATAGAATGTTGACTGTAATAAAACTTGATGATTTAGTATGTAGTGATGAAAATTAGCCTTTATATTAGATCTTATATATATAAAAAAGAAAACCAATGGCTGCTTTTCACTGTCACCATCATCCCAAGTGTATGGCGACAACTGATTGATGATTGAACTTGATATTAAAGCAAATGTTCTGAGTTTCGAACTTTGTCTCCAAATTTCATATAGAGCTAAATTACCATGATCCATCAAGTTCTTGGACGTCTTCAATGTATTGAATTCCCCTGGAAATGCTACTATCTATCTC
>NC_081546.1:22388602-22408685 GCF_901000735.1 Corylus avellana
ACACGTCAGAAAATTTGTTGACGTGTCAAAATTTGACACGTCAAAAAATTTTCCTGACGTGTTAAATCCAACACGTCAGTATTTTCTGACGTGTTGGATCTAGCACGTCAGTAATTCCTGACGTGCCAAAAATGACACGTCAGGAATTTCAATTTCCTGACACCCACATTCTTCACGACCGAAACACGTCAGGAAAGCCCCGTCAGGAGGATTTACTGACGTGTCAGACGACCTGACACGTCAGTAAACCTATGTCAATAAAAATTGTGTTTTTTGTAGTGATGTAAGCCATTTAAAGAAAATGAAAGCTATTTAAAATATGTCAGTGTGAAGAGTAGCATTACTCATTAAATTGACACGTCTTCAAAATCACGTGAGAATCGTTGCTAATTTAAAGACATGTTAATTTAATAGCATGGATTGTAGGAAAACTTTGTGAACTTATCTAAATGTGTTGGATTCTAAATAGACATGAATTAGCTGTTGAGGGAAGTCACCATCTTCCATCTGTGAAATGATTAATACTCCTACTCCACGATGAATTGGTGTTGGGTCTATCTCGGCCTAAAGTTGTGAAAACATTCAAAATCAACATATGGGCATGTTTGTATTTCCTAAAAGTTGAATATCTAAGCTTCATACTTTCTTGACTTTATTTGTGTAAATGATCTTAATTTTTCTGTTCATATTCATGCATGCATGTAGAGTTTTTTGGTAATATTTTTTCTTTCTATAACGAAATATTATTACATTCTTTGGTCTTCTTATGCAGCATTAGCAATTCTATGTTATAGTGCAATGCAAATAGTTGACTATTTGAAGAGAAAATGATGCACCGACCTGCCCAGCCCCAATGAGGGACAACAAGGCCCACGCAGTTTGGACTAAATTTGCACGATTGCCTTCTATATTCGTCCAAACCTGTTTCACAAAGAAACAAACTTGAGTTCTTTCTTTTCATTCTCCAATTTTTTTATTTTTATTTTTTCATATGGCTTGGCAGTATACATATTTATAATTGGATAAAGATTCTCAACAATCTTGTTGTCTCACTTGTTAGCAATTCGGACTCGCTCTTATAGGACCCATTTGTCGAACAGGTTTTGGGCAACTCGTTTCTTGTTCGGACAAATGAACTCTATAAAAACTGTCTCATATTTGTTGCCTGAGAATCTAAAGTCAAATTGAAACGATCTGTTCCATACCTTGTTTTGGCTTGATAGGTAACTTTCTCCCCAACCACCATTAGGTAGCTGCTTTGATAGCAAAAATTCACAAGCTTTGCGCAATGCAAGACAATTTTTGTAGCTTCTTCCACAGGCTGCCAGTGCCCCTACAGCAAACCATGTACCATAGGTGTAGCGAATCCCCCAACAACCATACTTGTAAAAATGATCTTTTATCCTTCAATAATACTTAATATAGGTTAAAATATTTATAAATTATTCATTTCCTATAGAGTAATGCTATTTAGTAGAATGTTGACTGTAATAAAACTTGATGATTTAGTATGTAGTGATGAAAATTAGCCTTTATATTAGATCTTATATATATATAAAAGAAAACCAATGACTGCTTTTCACTGTCACCATCATCCCAAGTGTATGGCGACAACTGATTGATGATTGAACTTGATATTAAAGCAAATGATCTGAGTTTCGAACTTTGTCTCCAAATTTCATATAGAGCTAAATTACCATGATCCATCAAGTTCTTGGACGTCTTCAATGTATTGAATTCCCCTGGAAATGCTACTGTCTATCTCTATCCTCCGGTGCTTGGGATAGAGCTTCCTAAAGAGTACCAGAGCTTGAACTACAGCTGAAGTGCACTCTACGTACCTATAAGGTGCATGACACAACCTTGTTGTTAGGAAGCAAATATGAGCAAAACCTTTGCATATATACGTTGTTGTGTTGAAGATTTCTTACTCTCTCTCAATAACGGTATCTTCAAATAACTCTCTGGGGTTGAACTTCTGAGAAATTAGGTACAAAAAATTATGTTAACTAGTGCAGGGTATATAAAAGAAGAAGATTTTTAATTGTTAAGCTTTGAGAAGTTACCTCCAACCAAGCATATGCTCGTCGAGTCTCCCATGCTGGGAAGCCACCATTACTGCTCTGTAGTGGCAATTGAAAGAATTTCAATTATTCATGTGAAGCATTTGGGAAAGCTTAATCATAATGAAGTTTCAAAAGTGAAACCAAACAACATTTTATGTATCCTTAATTTCTAACTGAGTCAAAAATAGAATTTGAAAGGTTGACTTGTTACTTGTAGAGAAAGAATGACATTCACAGCATCATCCCCAACAACCTGAGGCATTTGTGAGAACAGGATTGCAACCTGCAAAAGAGAAGGTTTTGTCAAATGTCAAATTCAGCTTTGAAACAAATTTTTGGTAATTTATTTTGATAGAGTTGAGTGATTACCTTCAGCTCTTCAGCAGTGCTATCAGAGACTTGCCAGCCATGGTCGTGCATGGAAAATGTCCATGCTCCTTTGCTTATGTGGCGATACATAGCTTTGAAGTCCCTAGAAGGGTTTTCTAGAACCTAGAAAATAACATGATTATTATGTTAAAGCACATTATCTTTGGAAAAACAATGTAAGGAGTATATCATGTATATATTTCTGACCTGTGATGCCTTTACAAATTCATGTGCTTTACGAAGGGTTGGCCAATACTCTTCGTTTAGATTACAAGAGAGAATTGCTTGAATAGCAAAACCCGCATCCCACATCTGACACCCGAAACTCTGCATCAAATAAACCAGGCATCATTTATTACTACATTTCAAAATAAAATATTTGATTTTAAATGGACCAAGATTTTGCAGGCTTGACTTTTGGGTAAATGCCTCAATATGTTTCTGGATGTGATAATTAATTGGTTTGTTCTTGTTCCACATAGGAGCATGTTAGAATATTTTATTTTCTGATTTATTCTCTTCTTTTGTCTAGATGAAAGGCAAGGGGTGATAATATATAGAACCTGAATTTTTAAGCCATCTTTAGCAACCCAATAATTGTCTGGAATCCTGCCTAGATGAAGCTTGTATGCCTCCCCATTTGGATCTTTAGCCCAACAGGCAATCAAACATAGTACCTGTAATAAAAATAACCTTGAAAATCCAGTTCATTGATGAAAATATCAAATACTTAATTTGATATATATATATATATATATATTGTATCTGCAACCCTAGCACACTAATTCTTAACCTTTTCAACGCTTCCAATGCAAAGGTATCTGCTGTTCTCGTCCTTATAATGCACATGACCAATTGCAGCTTTGAGTGCTTTCTCTCTCATCATCGAAAATGGCCAATAGCTCAGGATAGGCTCGACTACATGGTGAAGAAATCCCCATAGCATATCTTGTATGAGGGGATGCGGATAGTAGAGATCCTCCTAAATTAGCAACATAGGTGAGTTTTATGTATGAATTAACTTCACCAGGAATCTTCACAATTGCTTGTGTAATTTGAATATGTATGGTGATAATGATTTATTGTCTTGGCTGAATGCATTTTTGCAAAAACCTTATGCAGAGGCTTCTAATAAAAAAGAAATGCAGAAGGATTAAGATTCAACAAACCTTTGCAATTGTATTCCGGGCTTTATTCCAGTTAATTTGATGGTAAGGCTCATTATATAACTCTTGTCTTAGTGATTGAATCAATCCAGTGATTGGACCAACAAACCTCTTCCCATATAAATAAGACATTGGCATGTAAACCAAGCGACAATAGCATAACATTTTGCCTGCATTTCATATAATGAACACCTTGAGTATTAGATACATGCACCAAGGCTAACTCTTTGATACACACACCTTTAGTATATATATATCTTATTATGTGCTTTCCAACAAAAAGATGTACGTGAGTGGAAAAAACCTGGATGCATGGGGAAGATTTTAGGAAGAAGGCAGAACTCTGGGGGAAGTGGATTGCAGCCTGACCACTCATACACTCCCAGTACCTTTACATGAGATGAGACATTTGAGTTTTCACTTGACAGATAACTCAATGAGACTAGTTTACATCACAAGTTCACGAATCACAATATGCTAAAGATTATATATTACAGTTGAAAGTAAATATGCTTCCATCATTCTCGTTAGGTGTTTTGTTAGCTAATTTGTTAAAACTAACATATGGTAACGGTTTCAACTTTCAAATGGTCATATATACCGTGACCCAAAACTTTCCCCGTAAAGGAATAGCCACTAAACCACCATGGTCAAGGATCCATTTCCGGCCTCTAGCCATTGCCCCATCTTCACCATCTTCAGGTCCCTCTCCAAGTATTCTCAAGGCAATGTAGCTCAATGCTGACCCAAACATTGTGCTGTGACCCTCTATATGGAAGCCCCAACCTCCATCTTCGTTCTATCCAACAAATACACAAGTTTAAAAATGAGCCAACTTTTTAGTTTTCTAGCTAGGACTTCAAAGATACAAACTTATTTTCAAAAGAGAATAAAATTAAGAATAAAACCTGATGATTATATAAGTATCGAATAATTTCCTTCTGGTGTGCTGGTGAAAATATAGCATTGAGACCTCCAGTGATGTATAATGCCATTGCCTGCATATCATAATAATATGAAATTAAGCTAGATTTAAGAAACAAGAATAAAGATGCAGACATAGTTGTATATAGAATGGTGAGAAAAAAAAACATACAAAGGGTTGAAGGAAAAACAAGGGGCCAGCAGATTCAGCAGGCCAGTGGCCATCATGGGCTTGAATGGAGGAATAAAAGTGCAGTGCTCTTCTCATTGTAGTAATTACTGCTTCCTCTGTTATCACCTCTGTTTCTTTCACTTCCACTGGCGCTGGAATTGGTGGACATGGGTTCTCCTTCCTAAGTTGTGAGTTTTCCATATCAAACAGAGAAATGTTCAACTGAAAATTTTCTAGATTCTAAGACAAATCACAACCATATGATCTTTTCATTGATAATGAACTTAATATCTAAATGTCTACATAAAAATATGAGTGTCGCAGAGTACTATACTTCTACTACAAGTTCCTTAAAACTAACGTGACAATTTGCATGACACTTATTATGTAGTCATTAAACAATTAAGTTTACCTGTCAATTTAATTAATTAGTGACTGACGTTATAATGCCATTTTTTGGATCGAGCATTTGACCATCTCATCTAAAAATCAATTGGTATCTATTAAAAAAAGCCAAAGTCTTTTATGACATTTGAAATTGCAACCCTGCAAAACATATTCTAAGAGATGTCCACGTGAACAAAGTTGCACTCCAACATTAATAATTTTGTATGATTCATAAGGGCGTTGCCTTTTATTTTATCTTATGATTATGATCCACAAAAAGAGACCATAATCATTAATGAAATTTATGCTAAAGTCAATTTTCTACCGCAAAAAAAGTCTAACCTTATTGGAAACGACTTTATCTTATGATTAATTGTTTTATGGTCCACATAAATGGATATTCCCATCAGCTTTACAAACAAAAGGCCCAATACAAAGTTTCGAGGAATCTAATAATCTATACTGATTCTATAGTGTTGGATCGGAGATGAAACTTAATTGGTGTTCAGTATGAAAAGTCAGTTTTTTTATGGTATTCAAAATCTCACTTTGCAATGCATATTTTAAGAGCCATCTATGTGAGTAGAGCGACACTATTACACATCAACTGATAGGTTTCATACAAAAAATTTGGATTTCAAGTGTTAGATATATATATATATATACACACACACATAAATTTGTATAAAATAATAGTGCAATCTTTTGCCTTTCTTTGGATAAAGTGAAAATTTTTTGAGTATATTGTCCAATATAAGCATTTGGATCATCTCCAATCCATTTGAATGGGAGGAGAGCCGGTTTTTGTTAAAGTAGGGGCAAAATTGTTCACAATTTTTTTTGACCAATTCTGCCCCTATGCTAAAGAGAATCGACTCCCCTCCTCTTCACTCAATCCCCAATATAGACCTGATGGGAATCCCATTAATACTTGTTTCACCGGCATTTGACAAATGGCAAGATGTTATTGGAAATATATTTATCGAGAAAAATACATTTCAAAAACAAATGGATGCCTCCAAGACTCTAATTAAGGTCAAAGGTGGAGCATCCCATGGGGCATGCCATGTGGGCTTGGCCTTACCTTGTGCCGTGGAGAAGTGACAGAATACGAGTTGTCACACTCCAAAGGGTTAGAAGTTGCTTTTTTGTATTAATTGAAAAAGTATTTCGATGTGACTTAAAAGTAAAATTAATTTTAAATTTTTTGTTAGTATATTGTGCTTTCATATAGTAGTTAATTGCGCCACTTGACTCACCGGTCTATATATATATCAGTTGATGGTGTAATGTGCTTTAAATGGTATGGTACTTATGTAGGTAGTTTCATTTTTCTATTTGTGGATGGTGTTTAATGAATTCAAATGGAATGGTGCTGATGGGAACAACCCATGGAGTAGGCTTGTGAATTGCATTTTTGTTAACTGTAACATGCCATGATGTTTGTCTTTAATGACATAAGAAACCCTTTTTGTTTTTTGGAACCAAGCTTTAGTAGAAAGGTAATATATTTTTATCACTGTGAAATAAAAAATAATTTTTAACGTTATTCTATATTTTAAAATTTTCTTTTAAGTAATTGATAAGAAAAAGTAACTTAAAGTACGCCATATAAGTTAATGAATGTAATAAATAAGTATAAAAAATATATTATTCATGAAGAAAAAAAAAAAAAAAAACAAACAAACAAACAAAAGAGAGCACGGTTTAAGAACTAAGAACCCAATAACAACAATACACCAATAACAAAAGGTAGCAAGGTCAAACACATTGGATAAATTACAAATGGAAACATGAACGGAAAATTAATGGCGTGGTCATCTATGTGCGTGGCTCCTGTTAATTAAATTTCAAGGGTAAATAAATTTTGATTGTTAAATTCTTATATTATATTTTAAATTTTAAACTGAATAATAAATATAATATTGTATCATATATAGGAATATCAGTTGGGGATATAAGTTCAAGAAAAATCGAAAAAGAAAAAGAAAAAATATCAGAAATCTCTTGGTTTGAACGTGGCATAAATTCATAATCGCATGCAGACGGACTCGGACGCTTCACGCTATATGGCCCCGGTGGTGGGTCAGATGCATGTGATG
Organism: Corylus avellana; assembly: GCF_901000735.1. Classification (NCBI taxonomy): domain Eukaryota; kingdom Viridiplantae; phylum Streptophyta; class Magnoliopsida; order Fagales; family Betulaceae; genus Corylus; species Corylus avellana. The sequence continues at coordinate 22,395,789 of NC_081546.1, forward strand.
GTATAGCTATCATTTTCAGTGACGATAATTTGCTGTTATTATTGATGTCTTGTGACTCTTGTCGCTAGTCTTAGACTTGAGTTACTTCATATATACAAATTGTTTAAATTCCAAAGCTGAAGGCATCTTGCAAAACCTTTTGTACAGTAAGTATACTCTAGACTAGATACCTTCTTGTCTTTTTCAGGTTGTGGTTTATAAGTAAAGTAATTAAATATTAATTAAACGATTAATTTTAACTTACACTTCTCAATAATATTTTAGAAGAAAATTGGGAGACATCTTGGGACAAATTTCTGTCCTTAAAATTGCTCCCCCACTAAATTAACCACTGTACAAGAGAAAGTTGATATATATAAGAATAAAAGAGATGAATCATGAAGTGGGTTGTCAGGTCCGGCATTTTTAGTGGTTCGTGATCAGGGATGGAGTCGAGGGCTAAAAATTTTAGTGGGTTGAGGCTGATAGACAAAAAGTAAAAAAATTGATCTTATGATTTTTTTTTTTCTTGGATTGGGGCCATGGCCTACACCAGCCAGCCCCAATTCCGTCTCCCTTTTTTTTTTTAAACCCATAACAAACCAAAGTTAACAAAAACACAACCTAAATAAAAAAGTAACCACCAACAGTAACTTTTGTGGCACATTAACCGTATATAAGAGCCTCTCATGGTTCTCAAAGAAACTATACGAAAAAAGAAGAGAGACATATATATATATATTGGTAAAGATATGTACGTACCTGCATTCTCATCAAAAGATCAGCGCTTTGTTTCATCAAAAACCGATTATTCTTGAAGTCGTGGTGGGCCTTTTCAACTTGAGCAAATTCTTCGGGAGTGCCGGCATCAGGGTCGAATTCCCAGTGTTGCCGGCCGACAAAGTTGTTTAAGCTGACAAGCCCTGGCCCTCCTTCGGCTATCTTCAACTTCCACGTCCTCTCTCTCTCTCTCTCTCTCTCTCTCTATATATATATATATATATATGTAACAAATATTAACCGACAATACTACTCAGACATGCAACATGATTTTCAAGTATGTATATATATGAAACAAGAGATCATTTGCAGCAAACAAAAAAACATGGTAAAAGAAGTTAGCTCTTGAGAGGCACCTTGAAAGTGAGTTTGTTCCCCTGAGAGAAACAAAAGGGTGGATACGTGTAGAAAAAAGAACACTAAACTGAGATGAAAGATAGGCAGAAGAGTCTCCTGTGTGTGTATATGTATATATACAAGGAGAGAGCAATCTAGCTCCCCTACAAGCTCAACAATAAGAGAGTTGACCGACTTTGCAAAACTATTCTGGCCAGATATAATTGGCTTTTTTTATTATTATTTTCTTTTTTAATCTCTTTTTGACTTTTATTTTAATCAAATTGTACGTATTTTTGGAACTTAACCTAGCTGGACCAAAGAACGTGACCTTAATTTGGCTGTGACTGTGAGAAATCGACCTTCTAATTATTCAAGCTAGAGGTGAAAAATCAACGTACGTGATTTTTAGAACTTAATTAATATGTTTTTCTATAGATTATTGGATATCCACCTAACCCACCTGTCACCTGATCATCCCCTGTTTGCTTTTCTGACATTCTTCTGTCAAATTATTTAAGAGTAGAATTACTACGAGACCACTCTCGATCATATCACCATGTCGTCAGAATTATTATGATTTTTTTTTTTTTTTTTTTTTTTGGGAAAATCCACTTCATCTCTATGAAGTTAGGTATTTTTCAATTTGAACTCTAAAGTTTAAAAATTGGTAATGTATCACCCTAATGTTTAAAAAATTTTCAATTTAAACCTTCCGTTACTAATTTCTGTTAAATTGGACGAAATTTTTTTAAAAAAAGCATGAGGGTAATTACGTAATTTCATAAATTTTCGTCTAATTTGACGGAAATTAGTAACGAAAGGTTTAAATTGAAAATTTTTGAAACATTAGGGGGGTACATTGCCAATTTTTAAACTTTGGGATTTAAATTGAAAAATCCCTTAAACTTCAGGGGGTAAAGTGAATTTTTTATTTTATTTTATTTTATTTATTTTATTAACTTTCTATTGGCAACTTGAGAAAAAAAAAAAAAAAAAAAAAAAGAAAGCTAAAATTGAAAGAATCAAAGGCAGGGAGTAGAGGTTTGCTACGATGCATTCTCCAGAGAAAATACGCAAAACAATATTGTATTGCGTATTATATATCAGGAGAAAATAAAAAATATATTTGGATTGTATGGGGAAAACATTTTCTTCATATATTAATTATTAGAGGCGCTTCGCGGTGTGGAAGCGTTCCTATATAGAAATAAGAATGCTTTACACGCAAGCGCCCCCTTTTATGAAAAGGGCGCTTGCCCATTTGAGCGCCCCCTTTTTAGAATGAGGGGGCTTCCTAGGCAAGCGCCCCCTTTTTTAAAAGGGGGCGCTTGCTTAGGAAGGGGAATTGCTTAGGAAGCACCCTCATTCTAAAAAGGGGCATTTTTCACCACTAAGCGCTCCCTTTTACTATATTAAACTAATTAATTGATGTCATATGGTTCTCATTTGACAAGTCATGTGGTGAGAGGCAACCCTCTTCACCAATTAATGGTGGTTGTCTAATTGACCACTATTTTTTGTTAAAAATGATTTAATTACTTTAATTTTTATTTATGATACATTGGTAACTAAAAATAATTGTGCCACGCAATACGTACAATTGACACATAATAAATTAATTGGATGATAAATTGATGAAGATATTTATTTGAAATTAAAGAAAAATCTTAGGACTAAGTGGCAAAATTGAAAACCTAGAGAATAAATTAAAATTGCATAAAAACATATTCATTACTAAATTTGATTTTTTCCTTAAATATTTAATTTTATCATTTTCTATCGACCTAACCTTTTAGGATACTACAATACTTTACTTATACACCAAAATGTAATTACAATAGAGAAAAATAACAAAGAAAATTAACTAAAAATGACCCAAAAAAAAAAGAAAAAAAAGAAAAGGAAAAATGCTTAGGGTACTACAATTCTTTACAAATTCACATGATATTGCTACAATTATTTAAAAGCTCTGATATGTACCATAAACAAGTTTAACACATGTAACTTGTTTGATTTTATTATTTTTGTCCTGACCTTTGGGCTGAGGATGGAATTGTCTCCTGACCTTCAGGTCGAGGAGGAGTAGATCGGTGTATAGTTCTCTACGTCCAAATTTTTAGTTTTGTTGTTATTGTTTTTAATTTTGTTTTTGTATTTGGGCTACCCATGTCCTAGATCTAATTTGCATGAAGCATATATATTTCTTAATAGTAATTGTACATTAGCAAAAGTTTAAAATCATTTTTATGACCTTATAACCTCATAGCATTTGGCTATAGTTTTTCAAAGCTTTATGCTCTTGATTGTAAAAGCTTTATGCTCGTGATACTTCAATAAAAGTTACCAAATTTCGTTAAAAAAATTTTAGAGTGCATCAATAACAATTAATCAAAAGTCACAATCAACCACCTTCCCTGGTTCCCCCAACCCAGCCCCCATGGCATTGCCATATGGTACTAATTGTGCTGTGACAGAAATCTCCTATTACATGATGGTTAGATTTGTCGTGGGGCAACGCAGGTCCCAAAAACCTAAAGTGTGACCACCAAACTAGTACCTAAACTTGAACTTCTCAACATACCGACTCCTAATTAAGAACTTCATCAACCTTGTGTGTGCCATTCACAGAGCATTCAAGGTCTACTGAGTCGTGAAGATAATTGAATTCAACAATTGGATTCATCTTGGGTGTTTTGACATTGGAGGAGAGAGATTTGAACTAGTAATCTCCGTTTTATGAGGCATAGTCTCTTTCTGATTATAATCTTAAAATTTTACTAAAATAATACATCTTTTAGGGCCAGCTCGATATATTTTGAGACTCAAGACAAAAAGTCTAAGAAGTGTGGGCCTTAATTAAATAATATGGATGATAATAAAGACTTTAAATATTTTTATTAATTGAGGGCCCCAAGGGACCGCCTGATCCACTTAAGGGTTGAGCCCGTCCTAATGCCTTTCTTCTTTAATACAGCAGTGGAAAATTTGTTCTCAAAGAGAAAAAAGCACGCGCTCCTCAAAAGTCAAAAGTATTCAAAACTTGGTGAGAAATTCATACGTTTGGTGGCCTCCACGTGCACTTGTGCCCATTGAACATGGATGCTGCCAAGGCTAGGAACTTCATCATTATTATTATTATTATTATTATTATTATTAGCGTAGACAGCCAAAAATTTAGGCTGGATTTTTTTTTTTTTTTTTTTTTTTTGGGGCCTAGCTAGTCTTGGATATTTGCCCAATCTTGCTTTATCCTATTTCCACTTTCCATTCTTATTACAAAAGACAAAGTTTATGGGTCAATATATATATATATATATATATATATATATATATATATATATATATTTTTTATATTTGACCAATTTCATCTTATAAATCAATCATTAGATTTGTGAATTTATGTAGATTACACATAAGTTAATGGTGAACTTCACAAATATAATGGTTGATCTATTAAATTTGTAAGAGAATATAGGCTAAATATGTAAAACTTATTGATCCATAGCATTTCTCATCACAAAATACTATTGGCTCAATTTGACAATTTTTTTTTAATCAAATATATTAACAAAAAAAAAAAAATACAAAATGTTTATGAAAACACTATATATATCTTTATGCTAGAAGAAGGACAAGAGTATTCCTTTTGTCATCCCAAATATGATATGGATTTTAAAATTATCATTAAATTTAAGATGATAATCATTGAATTTTAATTTATTGGTGATTTTAAAAATTGGTTCACATTTTGGAGGATACAAGGAAAAAGAGCTTCTTCTGGCATTACTCATTCCTGAAAGTTTTGATTTGTTATCGTTGAAAATCATTTTTGAAAAAAAAAAGGTAACTTTACTTTAAACCCCTGAATTACTATGCAATTTGACAAGCCCTCTAAATTTTAAAACCTCTCAATTTGAACTCCTAAACTTTCAATTGCAGTCAATTTAAACTCCTCCATCAAATTTAGCCGTTAACTTATAATAGAAATATCTAAAAAGACCAAAATATACCTGATTTTCGTTTTTATTTTTTATTTTTTTAATTTGGAATTAAGGGTAAATTTAAAGTTTTATAAAAAATTCATGGGTATAAATGTCATTGTCTTACTTTTAATGTTTAAAATCTGACAGAGGGGGTTCACTTTTATGCTTAAAATTAAAAAGAAAAAAATATAAAATGGCCCCCCAAACTACCAGCCATTTGTAATTTAATCTCTCAATGTTCAAAATGTAATAAAGTATCCCCTCAAACTACCAATTAGTTGCAATTTGGCCTCTCCATTAGTTAACACCGTCAAAATGGATGGAAAATGCAAAACGACGTCGTTTTGTTGATGTTAAGTTACTAAAATACCCTTTTTTAAAAAAAAAAACAAAAAAAAAAAACAAATCCAACTAAACGATGTCGTTTTGCTTTAAAAAAATATATTACATGACAACATATCATACTTCCGTCCATACTGTTTCTCACTTCGTTTTCTTCGTCTTCTTCATTCCAGTTCGTCACTTCCAGCTCAAAACCTTCTCCTCTCCGGCTCACAGCTCGTCAATGATGGTTTTAAAAATTAGGGGTTTTACGAAATAAGTTTCTTAGGGTTTGTTTGTTTGCATTATGATTATATTTAGTTGGGCTTAAACCATTCAAAACCCAAACCGATCAGTTCAGTAAAGATCCGAACCGATATTACAAATCCATATCCAGTATCTGATCCATACCATCTAACTATGAACCTTAGTATTCACTACCGATTCATTTACCAACTCGGAGGTATCCGTTTTAATCTTCTGCAATGGCCGACGAAGCGAACAGAGCTGTAAGTTTTTGCACCTTTTCTTGCATTTTCGTTCCAATTTTCCCAGCAACCAAACGGGCCCTTAACTTTATTAGCTGAATGAATTTCTAATGGGTCGTGTGGGAATCATAGGCTTTTCGAGAGATTCAAGGTCGCATGATTGAGATCACTGGAAAACTGAAGCAGGTCAGTCTGCTATTGATTTATTTGTATTTTTTTGTCTTTCTATTTTTAATTGCAACGAAAAGCTTGGTTCTTTCGTATTACGTCATGGTATTTATGAATATTTGATGCAGCTTGTGATTTTTTGTTTTTAATTTTTTTAATAAATAATCGAAATATGTTGTGCAGCCAGCTACACAGAAAGTATAAAAAAAAAAAATTATAAAACCTATGCATTAGGATAGTTAAACGCAACTGTCTCCCAAAGGTAAGGAGTATCTAAGAAGGTTTTATCTGCACTATGTCCTTTCACAGTCCTTAAAACTTTTATAATTTATTTCCCTCTAAAGACACCATAAAAAGCATGGTAACACCATCTTCCACACTGCTACACTCAGAGGATTGTGAAATAGTTCTTTCAATTGGATTGGCTTAGACGCTGTAAAAAAAAAAAAACTATAGTACATGTTCCAAGTTTTTCATGAAAAAGAGATGTGGACCGTTGAAAAAACTACGGTACATGTGCTGCAGTTCTTTTACAGCACCTAAGCCAAATCTGTTTCAATTTATAGTTGAACTTCAATATTTCATTATGCTATATATTGATCCTATGTTTTTGTTTTTTCTTTTGGTATATTATTTGGTATTTTATGGTTTATGTGCACTAAAACAATAAACAAGAAATAACAATTCAAGCTACTAACAACTTTTGCAGCTCTGCATTTCTTTATTTGATTTTTTATCTTTTCTTTTTTAGTTGTTGTTGTAGTTATTACTATTGTATAGTTATGGCTTAAGATAAAGAACATTCATGGGAATTGCTTGACTAGCATTTTGGAAGTATCTTTGTTTCAGTTGAGAGATGAATCAAAGATATTGTTAGTTTTCTTCGTCTTGGAATGAGAAAAATGTTTTCTTCATGATTTTTGAAATTTCATCCTGAATCCTAAAGCCCAAAATCTCTCTCTCTCTCTCTCTCTCCTTTTGTTTTCTGACTGGTAAGTTAAATTGGCATCCTAAAGCCCAAAATTTCTTGTTGAAAGCATGTTATATTGCCGTTTCTGATGGCCAATTGGATGAGGAATCTGATTTGCTTATGTGAGTTAATGCTTTAGAGAGACAAACCTGAGGGCTTTTCATCCTTTAGAATGATTTAAATTGAGATGCTGTCAAAAGAATTAGTCATTGATGTACTTATCAAAAAAAAAAAAGAATTAGTCATTGATGTGCAATTGGAGAAGTTAGCCCAGAAATTTCTTGAAGTTACCATTTTAAGAAGGCTATCTGCAGTCTCAATTGCTGCATCCATGGGACTGAAGAGATAGATAAAGTTATGTAGGAGTTTGTTTCTGGTTGCTGGTCGTTTGCGTTCGAAAGTAACACATTTTTCTTCTTCTTCTTCTTCAAAAAAAACAGGATTTATAAAAACTCTTGCAACTACTACAATGTGAATATAATAGATCGTAATATTTCAAACTCTTTTGTAGTGTTTACTGTAGGTTGGAAATTGCTAATTGTGTGATTAGTATGTGACTTTTAATGAGCTTGGATAGTTAGGACCAATTTGTTATATGTGTCATGAAGGGTTGAGAGATTAGGGTTACTAAAGGCTTTATTAATAACCTCTGTATATGATATATGAACATTTGGATCTGAAATTTCTTGGCCCTACGGTGAGTCTTTGGAGGAATATCAAGAATGGCTAGGGGAATTTCTCCAACTTTGTCTCCTTCAAGGTTGGGGATGGTTCCTGCTTTCTCTTTTGGCATAATGAGTGGTGTGGAGAACCTTATCTCAAGACTATATTCCTAAATCTTTTTTTGAGGTGGTGTCAGTTTACTTAGTTTCCTTGAGTAATTCTTCCCATTGGAATATGAGTTTTATGAGGACAGTTCGGATTGGGAGTTGGAATCTTTAGACTCTTTCGTTCTGCTATACTCTTCAAAGACTAATCCTGGGGAGGCAGATAGAGTGTTGTGGACTCTAGCTACTAGTTGCAGTTTTGATGTGAAGAACTATTATAAATTATTACAGGTTGGAGAGACTTGCCCTTTTCTTTGGAAAAGTATTTGGAAGGTTAAGGCTCCGCCTCGTATGGCTCTTTGTATGGATGACATCTTTGGGTAGATCCTCACTGTTGACAAACTTAGAAGGTGTGGTTTTACTCTTATTAATTGGTATTGCTTTGGCAAAAAGAACGAGGAGACCGTCATCCCCGCATCCACTGTGAGTACACCATTGATCTTGGTACATGGTTCTCAGCTTATTTGGAGTTTTGTGGATTATGTCTAGAAAAATCCTAGAGTTGTTACATGGTTGAAAGAATCAAGGGCGTCAATATTCCAAATATTCTATTTGGAAAGCTATTCCTTCGTTTTTAATGCGGAACATTTGGAGAGAAAGGAATTGTCGCCAATTTGAGGATTGTGAGGGCACCCTGTACTTTCTTTAAAATCCAGTTTTGTAAGATCTCTCTTCGATTGGATTGTAGTCTATGTTCTTCCTTCCTCCTTTTTGAATCTTTTAGACCTTGTAAACTTTTTAGATTTTAGCCATCTTTAATGTGGTTGTGTCTTTTGTATACATTTCGTGTATGAGGGTTGTGCCAGTTTTTCTTTTCAATAAAATTGTGACTTATAAGAAAAAAATCCTGGGCCTTCTACCTCTTGTAATATGAATTTTGGTTATTTTAATAACGCAACAATTGTATTTAGGAAAAAAAAAAAAAAGAGTTTATAGCACAGAAACAGAAGTTTTCTTGATAGAAATTTTTGGTAGGAATTTTTGGCAAGCCAATGTTATGGCGAAAGCAGTTTTTGGTTGACAGTGGTATGGCTTGAAGATTATAGTTAACCAGTGCTGTTTGTGTAAATCAGGCGCATGACCACGGATGATCTTATTATCTTCTGCTCTATGGCAAGAAGACTATGGTCACTTGTCTTTTTGTTGTTTGCATTTATTTGGGCTATACATATGTGTAGGTTGGTTTTGGATTTGGTGGGAGAGAAATGCTATGAATGTCTGACAGCACAAAGCTTTTAGTGATTTAGTTGAAGTTATTATTTATGATTGCTTGTTAACAGGATGAAGACAACTAGTGGCTTCTCTTTACTTTCTCATGTGGAGATTTTGGATCTTTGTAACTTTAGAGCTTATCTTCTCTTCTGTTTTCTAAGGGTTCCTCTTGTATACGTGTCTTGTTCTAGTGTTACCCTCTATGTGTTTCTCTTAATAAAATTTATTACTTACCATTAAAGAACTTTGAACTGATCTTAGTTATCATGTCTTTCAGGTACAGAATCAGATGCGAAACAAGGAGGGAGAAAAAAAGCGTGCTTTTCTAACCTTGGAGGAGCTGCGACAATTGTCTGATGATACAAATACCTACAAATCTATAGGTATTTATAGAAAACCATAATCTCAATGTGGCATATAATGCCCATGCTAGTTTTGTATAAGTACGTAGTATTTCAAAGTGCCTCAAGCTTTAAAATGATGAATGCTTTCTTTGGTTTTAGAAAATCAATCCCTATCTCTAAAGAGTTTTGAAAAGAGGTTGTCTGATTTTTATTTGAACCATGAATTACAGTCATATCTGGCATTTTAGTTTTAACTGTGCTACTTTGGGCAACCTACTCCCAATTTGACATTTCTTTATTTTTGTTTTGCAGGGAGAACGTGAGTTTTGCATAATCTATTTGAGCATGAGAAAAGTTGAAAAGTTCACAAAATTCTTGATTTATGGGCTGCCAGATTATAGATGACAGATCAAGGATTTAAATTCAGACTGGACTGGCCAGAGAGACCGGATGCACTGCCGGCGGGCTCGATCCATTCCATTCATGCCCATCTATTCATTTTGGTAAATGAACCAGATTGGGCTGTTGTCAATCATGGTCCAGCCATTGAGCTGTTTGACCTGGGCTGGGGTCCCATCACTCCTTGACCCAATTCAATTGATTGTTCATTCCCCACCTCCCCTCCCCCCCCTCCCAAAAAAAACAAAGGCTTACGAAAGCAAAAGGGTGTAGGAATTACCACCCATTACTTTCTGTTAGTAGTGGTACAATCAATATTATTATCTAATATTAATTACATTTGGAAACCTTTTGCTATAAATACAAAAGTTACTTATGAGCCATATTTATGCATACATTATTAACAATCATTTGGGACACATTTATGTATATAGTAGTAAACAAAATTGCATTTAGATATTATTAAGGGATAAACTAAGATAGGTGGTGCCCTATGAAAGATTGATATGGTTTCACCCACTTTTTCACCCAATGGTGAGTTTTTGTTTATAATCTAGATCATCAATAGCTTAAGGTCATTTGTGTGAGAGATAATAAAGTTTACACGACAAATTAGATGCATCCTTTCACTCAAAATGCTTTGTTATTTTTTGATTCATACATGCATAATCCAAGTAAATGTGTGTGTGTGTATATATTTGCTTCACTAATTGAAGCAGAATTTAGAATCTGTTAAGCTTTATAGTTTATAGATTTATTTGAATGGATTACATGTCATTATATGTTCTTTTTGTTTTTAATTAAATATCTATGATTGGTTCGATCACGGTCAGCCTGGTGGTTGAACCTCTGACCCTTGACCCTTTTCACTTTTCTGGTTTATTGAACAGTCTGCTTTCTAAAACATTGTGATGTACTCTGATGAATCTCTCTCTCTGTCTCTCTGATGGTGGCCAGGTTTGTGTTAGAACCCAAGTCAGTTTTAATGAATGAACAGGAACAAAAGCTGAAGGATAGCGAAACTGCAATTGCCTCATTACAGGTGCATTAACCTTTTCATTTTTCCCCGTGCAAAATCTCTTCTTTCTACACTCCCTCCCCTACCTTTTCTTTGTTTGTGTTTCATCTTTGATATTCTCTTGGCCAATATATATTTTTCCTAATACATATTACAGAGAAATTACTGGTGAAATTAAATATTGTTCACATGCAAGGCCCCCATCTAAAATACCTCCCCCCCCCCCAATCCAAAATGAACAAAGAAAGCAATAAATGAATTCTAGATCCATCCTAATGTTTATTTATAATGTCCATCTGGAAGGTTTTAGGTTTGTAGTCCAGCAATTTGGATTGGAGGATCATAATAATGAATCATCATATCCGTTTCATTTGGTCTTTTTTTTTTTTTGAATTTTGACCTGAGTTTGGCTTAAAGTTTTTTCTTTAATAGATGTTTTGCCCTTTATTTTTAAAATTGAAACCTCTGATTTTCTTTTCGATAATGAAAGATCTAATTTTTGTTCAGTTGAATTTATCTAAAAGATTCGGAAATTGTAATACCATGATTACCTTGTGTGCTTAAGCAACCTTAAATGATTCACAATCAGGTATAAAGTACAAGTAGGGTGAAATCGGCGAAACGGGCTAATGAATTTTTGCTCTAGGAGTGATCTCCATAAAAAAGTTACCAAGATTATTTAGTTTAACAAGGAATAACAAATAGAAGAGTTTATAGTAAGAAGGCTTGCAGGAAAATGGTACATGTTGATTTTTGATCGTAGCACCGGCCACCGTGTAGATTATTTACTGCCGTGGAAATTAGCTACTGTTTAAGGTTTTGAATGAGCCAAATAGCCAATTTTTCCCCTGCTTGTTTGGCCTTAGCTGTGCCTGGAAACCTCGCTTAACTTCTGCCGCTAATCATCGTTCTTTTGAAAGACAATGTACTAATTTTCTCTCATTCTTCTGAAATTTTTGTGCAAATATTTTCTGTTGTTGGGCTCCGGACAGACATCAAAGGAATATTTAGAAAAGCAGATGGTGGAGGTGGAGAACAACCTTAAGGAGCTCTTGGAGCAAGATCCGGGTCTTGCTCGGCAGATAATGTCCATGACTGTAATGTAAATCATACATTTCTGAGAATTTTCTTCTGTGCGCTTTATTTTCCTTTTGGAAAGGGAAAAAACGTGATAATGATAGTTTGCAATGTTTGTTGAGAAAAGTCTGGTATTCAAATCTGGTGAGATGTTATGAATTATGAAGCTACTCTTGCAAGACCTTGTTTTTTATGGCTATCTTCTTATCCTCCCACAAGTCTTTATTGAATCGTCAAATAGATTTCAAGTGATATGGTGTATATGGAAACCTCTTCCTTTCAAGGGAATTGGAGATGATTCATTTTATAGTTTAGATTAAATTTTATGGATTTAATGGTGTATATATTGTTGCGCTATTTACAATTTTTAAAAATGTGGCATCATATACATTTTTAGATGCAACGAAACAAAATTGATTGTAAAATTGGAAAACGTGTCCTACATAACTGTAAGGTTTAAAGTAGGTTTCTCCATTAACTTCTTGGCCAATTAATTAATGATATACTATTTTAAACTAATTAATTGATGTCATAGTTCTCGTTTGACAAGCCATGTGGTGAGAGGCAACCCCCTTCACCAATTAATGGTGGTTGTCTGGTTGACCACTATTTTTTGTTAAACATGATTTAATTATTTTATTTTTTATTTAGGATACATTGGTAACTAAAAATAGTTGTGTCACACAACACGTACAGTTACATATGATAAATTAATTGGATGATGAATTGATGGAGATATTTATTTGAAATTAAAGAAAAATCTTAGGACCTAAGGGGCAAAATTGAAAACCTAGAGAATAAATTAAAATTGCATAAAAACATATTCATAACTAAATTTGATTTTTTCCTTAAATATTTAAATTTATCATTTTCTATTGACCTAATCTTTTGGGATACTACAATACTTATACACCAAAATGTAATTACAGTAGAGAAAAATTAACAAAGAAAATTAACTAAAAATGACAAAAAAAAAAAAAAAAAAAAAAAAA
>NC_081546.1:22408785-22414565 GCF_901000735.1 Corylus avellana
GAGAGAGAGCTGAGAGAGAGAGAGAGCGCGGGAGAGAGAGCTGTGGGCGCCGGAGGAGAGAAGAAGAAAAAAGAATGGGAGGGAAAAAGAAGGCAGGCCGGCGGGAGAGGTAGCTGGAGGGAAAAAAAAAAATGGGAGAAATCCCAAATTTAAAAGCTAGCACGCCTGCAAGGCGTGGCCGATGGGACGGCCAGCAGGCGCTGGCCTTCCCAAGGCCACGCCTGACGCGCCACTTGGCACGTCAGGAACGCCTGACGTGCCAAGCTGGCACGTCAGTAATTATGTATATATATATATATAAGTTATATATTTGTATTATATTTATAAATATAATTGTATGATATATATAATTAAGTACGTTAATATACTGAATTATATCCTATAAATATAATATTCTAAGTATATAGTATTTAATTATTGTAAGTATAATATATAATATATTGTAATTAACTTAATTATAGCAAAGGTTCTAATATTAATCTAAGTATTTTTCAAAAATCAAAGAAGAAGAAAAAAGGTTTGTAAATTAATATATAGTATTTAATCACAAAAGATTTTGTGTTTTCATCCCTTGAAGTTCCAATATCTCCAAATTAATTGAAAATGACATTTTATACAAAAATAGTATATCGACATGTTTATATATATATATATAATATGTTTTGGAATGATTGGTTTTGTAAAGCAAATTTTCCAAATCAAAGTTATAAAAATGACATGTACGGTGTACGTCAAACCTAAATTAAGGATATATAACGTACATTATCCTATAATTTAGCTCGTTCAATATTTTGGAATCTCCTTAAAATAATAAAATTAAGTAATTAACATGCATTAGGCATATTGAAGTATATAAATATTAAATAAGTTGTATAAACAAAAACAAAAAACCAAAAGAAAACAATAATAATAATAATAATAATAAACATAATAATAATTATAGAAATAAAAATTTCTGACGTGTCGTTTTGACACGTCAGAAATTACGACACGTCAGCAATTTCTGACGTGCCGAATGTTGGCACGTCAGAAATTAATAATTTTTATTTCTAATTAAAAAAATTGCGTCAAAATTAAATTTGGCTAAATTTTTACTGACGCGTCAAGAATTAACACGTCAGTAAATCCTGACGTGTTAACTTTGACACGTCAGAAAATTATTTTGCTGACGTGTCTAATTCGCACGTCAGTAATTACTGACGTGGCAAAAAAAAGACACTGTTTGCCACGTCAGAAACTCCCCTTTTTTTTGTAGTGATTTTTGCCGTCCAATCCAATGAGAAGTGAGTCAGGTTGTTGACATGCTCCAATAGTATGACTCCAAAGCTATATACATCGCACCTGCATATTGAATTATATGATGCAATTATGAAAAAACTCCATGGAGGGTCCAAAACAAAACACTAAAAATATCAGTAGGAGAGAAAAAAAATGTGTGTTGGGGGGGGGGGGCTTACTTTTCATCTGCAGGTTCGTTTCTTAGCACTTCTGGGGCCATCCACTGAGCCTGAAGCATGCAATGCAAACATGAACTTATTCGATACGTAGTTCTAATGGTTGCAGAACTTTCAATCAAAGACACATACAAACAAGTCAATCATCACGAAATGAAAACATTTTGCAAGCAATGCATGAATAGCCATATCGCAGGGCAGATGATTACAATATTCATTAATTATTTCCGCATATTCTCCTTTTAGTACTGTCGCAGATAACCAAGTTACTTTAACGGAACTAAACCCAAAGTTCAAGAGCAATAGCACCAAAAACCATTGGAATAACTTACCTTTTAACACTATTATATAATAGAAAACCTTAGGTCCGGATGCGCTGCAAAATACCACTTTTACAGCAACAAATCAAAACTTGACACATCAGGCAAGAGCATAAAATTCAATAGAAATGAAAACACCTGATCAACTAACCTATTTAATAGAAAATTCTCTTCGTTTTCCCCACTCTCCCACATGCTGCAGCCCCCTCTCCCAAATTCCCCTGCCACCTCCCACCCCACCACCACAACCGGCCACTACCAAGCAGCGCCTCCGACCACCACCAATTTTCGCCGCCCACCACGAAGGCCGAATGCCAACCATCCGGCCGATCTCTCTCAACCCCGCACCCCTCAAGCCAAACGTAAACCACCCCACCCCTCCAGCCAAACGCAACTATCGGAATCCATGGAGCCACCGCCAGAATCCGCCCAAGAGAGAGATAGATGATGTTGGTGGCTGGCCGTGACCAACGCTGGGTCAAGGCCTGGGTCACGGCCTGACCATGGATTCCGGCGTGGCTGGGCAGTGGCCGGCGATGTTGGGTTTTTGTTGGCCACCAGAGAAAAACCGGAATTTTGGCAGTGGGTTTGTGTTCGTGGGTTGCTCTGAATGGAGTTCAAATGTTGGTGTTCGTGGGTTGCTCTGCTTTTGGCTAAATGTTGGTTTTTGATTTTCTGGTTTTTGGCTACTCTTGTTGGTGTTCGTGGGTTGCTGAGTCTTGTTGGTTTTTGGCTTACTCTTGTTGGTGTTCCGTTGAGTTGGGGCTTTTTTTTTTTTTTTGTAAACAATTGAGTTGGGGGCCTTGGGGCTTTGAACGGGCAAGAGAGAGAAAGAGAAAGAGAAAGAGTAATATGATGAAATTTGTTTAAGGAAATTTGTTTAAGGATCTGGTGTTTCCAAGTCCATTACATTTTGTGTACTTATCTAACTGGCAGCTTCTAATTTGGTGCTGTAAAAGAAGGCATTTGCGGCCCATCCGGATGTAAGGAGCTCTCGTTATATAATGTATTGAATCATATGATTCTACCAACTAACACCAAAAATAGCCTTGATCATTTTGAAGCCTAACCAGCAAGCTTTTATCTCATTTTCACCATCCCCATGGATACCAAAAGTACATAAGTCCTTTAACCTTTATTGAAAAGAGAATAGGCCTTGGATATGAGGGCGCCTTGTGCTTTTAATGATATTTTAATTACTTTTCAAAAAAGAGAAGAGAATAGGCCTTGTGATTTTATCAGTCATGAATAAAAGAATGTTGTAAACATTAAGTCCAGATAATCTGATGTAAGATGATATTTACTTTTATTTTTGATAAAAACGAAAATAAAAAAAATATATTAAAAATAATATTAGAGCAATGTCGCTTAATCAGAATTTTATCCATTTTCAGACAAAGAAAGTATAAAAGAAAAGATTGTCACGATTCCCGCTGATTGTCAATTTTATATTAGGATTTTATTTTATTAGTACTTTATTTCTTTTCCTTAGTAGGATTAGATTTGCTTTAATTACTTTCATTTTCTTATTAGGATTAGGTTTACTATTGCTACTAGGATTATGTTTACTATTACTACTAGGATTAGGTTTAGTTTCTCTATATGTATTTCTCTTCTATAAATAGGCTAACTTGCAATGTAAAACTCGATTTATTAAATTATTATCAAATTAGAGAATTCTCTCTCAAATACTCTGTGGAGTTTTATTTTTCTTTTAGCATGCGGGCTTGTTTTTATCTTTTGGGTAGAAGACGAAGACGCTTCTTCTTGCAGAATCAAAGACGCTGCTCTTTGGTTAGTTACCTTAGTCTTTCGTTATGTTAGTTGGTATCTGAGTAGGTTTTATCCTAATCATGGCCAATCAGCGCAATTGTGACAAACTTCTCCAACAATGCCTCTTGTAGGGGAGGGGCTCTTTCGAGAGCCAAATTCATGGGATATTCGAGTTGGCATTATCCGAATTCGATGGCTAACTTATACTACAACAACAACTTCTATAACGACACCGTTCGTGAGAGAGATGTTGTTTCGAGATCCGATTACCAACGATACATCAAGCGATCAAAGGCTCCTTGGAGAGCCAAATTTCAATAGCTCCAGTAGATCCAACAAACAATGCAACAGGAGATGCGCCAGTTGTGGGAGATGTTTGAACGCATAGAGATGTGTGCCCTTTGGAATCACAGGGATGCCCAAGATGACTATGAGATCCAAAGGAAACCCGTTCATTATTCTTATGTTGATAGATTCTTTGATGATGACGTAAGCCACACTGTACATGACCGTAATCATATTCATAAATCTCCAAATAGGCACTTCGTCTATGAAGAAAATATTAATTATGGTGAAAAATATGTTGATGCTGTTAATTTGGAGTTGTCATCAAAGAAACAATTTGTGCAGCAACAACTATTTGTTCCAACAACTACATCAATGGAAGAACAGCGACCACCTCCTCCACCGCAGATACAACTCATCACGATTACCACAAAAATTGATGATTCTTTTGAAGAAAACGCTGAAGTTAAAGATGACATCCATGAAGAAATCGTTCGAGGAATTTTTCTGGAAGTAGACGAAAAGGAAAAATCGTGTCTTGGTACTATCTATGTAGATTTCTCCAAATACCTTTCTTCGGAGAAGCTGCGTGTGCCATGTCCCAAAAAAAAACTCGAGGATGAGTTTTTTTCAAGTGAGAGTGTATGATGTAAGACAGTATTTACCTTTATTTTTGGTAACACGATTTGAATGACACCATCCACACTTTTTAAGAGTAATACTATCAACTTTTATGAGCAACTTTCAATACTGTTATTTGGGATTTTTTTTTATTTTTTTTTTGTGAGTTGTTATTTGGGATATTACTTGTAGTATTCATTTTTTTTCTCATACGTTTATTTATTTATTATTTTTTTTTCAAGATAAGTGAAAATAAAATTAAACCAAACAAAGGAAGAAAATTATAGATAACTAAAATAAAGGCCAAAATATATCACGATGCATTGCAACAATCCACTCCACAACCCCGGAGAGGATCCTCGTGATGAAAGGAGTAAATGGGAAAGTTGTCCGTGCTGCTGGTGATATTTTGAGTACAGAAAGTATCCAATAGATTCTAAGCATCATAACAGTTGCAGAAAGGGTAGTGAAAACTAAAAGATAAATGTACAATCATGTAACAAGTCCCCACAATGGATTGTGAGACATATGACAGTAGGAGAAGAGCTTCACATGAAGGGAGCCAGAAGACAGGGTTTAACAAGAGGAGTTTTTTTTTTTCTTCCCAAAAAATCATTTTTAGAAGGCCTCATTTTCTTTCATACAAGTTAAAATGAGATATCGTACATGTAAAATCAATCTTTTGCATCACATTTTCCATGGCCTGTTGTTTCTTCTTGAGAATATGACATAACCACAACAGGGATTTGTCCGTCACGTTTTGAAGGAAAAATTTTGGTATTTGAAAAAACGACAACAACAATAAAGTCACTTAAAGATGGTGATGCGGGAAATGCATAGCTCCAACAATATAACAAATTGCAGAGTTTGTAGAGAATGACCACACCTTATTTGTAAATTATACTGCACTTACAAAAGAAAAGAAGAAAAAAGAAGAAGAAATGGGAAGACAAGGATGACTCAAATTCTTGCACAATCAACCAATCATGCATATCTACATGCTTTACAATGATCCTTATTGGGGATAACAGGACAACTTTAAAATTAGCAATTCAGAATTCCATTTCATCATAGTTTCCATTGAGAAGATCAAACACTAATGAACCATATAAAAGGAGTACAAAGAAATGAAACTTTGCAAGTCAAAGAATCGTTGTGCACTAATGCATCTCCAATCCGCCACTGCTTTCTCCCCCGCTTGCTCTGCTGCTTTCTACGCCATTTGCTCCACTGCTTTCTCTCCCTCTTGCTCGTACCTTTCATAGATGGTAAGTGCATTAAAGAAACCACAAATCGGGACCATCAACAATTAATTTTTCCAAATACA
>NC_081546.1:22414665-22434098 GCF_901000735.1 Corylus avellana
TTTCGTTATAAAAATTCTCAAAACACAATCTCTACAAATTCGAAGCCAGAAACAAGAATAGGATGCAAAGCAATGATGGGTTTGAAGAAAGTGGGATTAGGATGGATTGTATGTAAGTTCGTAATTGAACATAATCATATGCTCCTTTCTCCTAGAAGCACAAGTTTACTTCGTGGACATAGAGTGGTAACACATGCCCAAAAGAGTCTTATAGATACACTAAATGAGGCCGGTGTACCTCCAAGGAAGATAATGTCAGTGTTGAGCAAAGAATCCGGTGGTGACCATAATGTTGGTTGTATTGCTAAAGATGTTCAAAATTATTTGGGGAATAGAAGAAGTCTTATGTTTGGAGAGGGAGATGCACAAAAAATGTACAATTATTTTCTTGAGAAACAAAGCAAAAATCCGGGTTTTGTTTATGCAATCCAAGTGGATGAAAATGGAAGAATGGGCAATTGTTTTTGGGCAGATGCTAGATCACGAGTTGCATACCAATATTTTGGAGATGTTGTTACTTTTGATGCTACCTATTTGACAAATTGTTATAAGATGCCTTTTGTTCCTTTTACTGGAGTTAACCACCATCACCAATCAATGATGTTTGGATGTGCTTTGCTCATAAATGAAACCGTTGAATCATATACATGGTTGTTGAAAACATGGCTTGAAGCAATGCTTGGACGTGCTCCTTCTACAATTATCACAGATGATGACAAGGCTATGGGTAAGGCAATTGCAGAGGTACTACCAAATACTACTCATAGATTGTGCTTGTGGCATATTTTACAAAAAGTTCCAGAACATTTGGCTCATATATATAATAAATATCCATCTTTCCAAGGAGATTTTCGACATTTTATTCATAATACAATCACGATTGAAGAGTTTGAGGCTGAATGGAATGAAATTGTAAGCAAGTATCAATTGGGAGAGAATGATTGGTTGAAAAATATTTATAGGCGACGTGAAAAGTGGATACCGGCTTACTTGCGAACCACATTTTGTGCTGGCATGTCTACTACTCAAAGAAGTGAGAGCATGAATAAGTTTTTTAAAGATTATGTTCGTTCAAGCACAATGGTGTGTGACTTTGTATATCAATATGAAAAAGCCTTGGATGCACGTTATTTTAAAGAGAAAGAAAGAGATGTGAAGACATTAAATTCTAGATCGATTTTAAAAACATGTTACAAGATGGAAGCAGAGGCTGCAAAGGTTTATACAAGAGAGTCTTTTTTGATGTTTCAAGAAGAGCTATTTAACACTCAAAATTACAAGTCATCTAAATATCGGGAAGAAGGAGGGACGAAGATATATAGGGTGACCCTTCATGGGAAAGAAACTCCATTTTATGAAGTTGCATTTGAAGTTCTTGAAAAGAAAGCTACTTGTACATGCCATAAGTTTGAATTTGTTGGAATTCTATGTAGGCACATTCTTCAAATTTTTTTGAAGAAATCTTTGGTGGACACTATTCCTCAACATTATGTTTTAGAGAGATGGACGATCAATGCCAAGAGTCGCATTATACATGGCATATCAAGTGATGATAATCAAGTAGAGAAGCCAAATTCTTTCACTTTGATGAGAAATAGCTTAATGTTGCAATTTTATGAAGTTATAGAAGCGGGGTGCCAATCAAAACGAAAATATGAACATCTTGGCATTGGTTTAGAAAAGCTTCATCACAAGCTTTTGGCAATGGATGATGATTGTGATGTAGGAAGCGCCGATGGTCCCGTGTTGAACAACCAAGTACTATCAAACCTTGGATTCACCTTGCAAGATCCTTTAAATGTTCGTTGTAGAGGAAAACCTAAATCTTTGAGACAAAAAAATCCAAAAGAAAATCAAGAAATCAAGAAAAGGGCATGTTCCATTTGCAAGAAAACCGGGCATGTGAGAACCAATTGTCCTTCACAAAAGCAAGCTAGGTATTCTTATAAATTTTGTGATTTACAATAATTTACATTAAAATGCATTGTGTTTTATTTTGCATTAAAATCTTATTTTCTATAGGGATGTTGTGAAAGACAATATGCAGTCAACTAATTTGGAGTTGATGGATCAACAAAGTCTAGTAAAGGTAATTTCTTATTATAACATATCCTCTATCAAAGTCATATTTTGTCCATTATCTAAATTTCATTATTTTTTAATACAGTGCTCTTTGCCAACTATGGAGTATCCCTTTGCAACTACATTTGCCATGTCTCAAGATCCTGTATTTCCATCTACCACAATTGATATTGGTGCAGACAACAACCCCTATGAAATTCCTTGAAGTTGTGGTTTGTGTGGAGTGGTCTTTTTTGTGAGGTTATGGTGACCATAAAAAAATGTATGGAAGCTGTATGCTGTATATGGCTAACAATGTCGAATGTATGCAAGCTCACTAAGCTGTATGCTGTTATGGTGACCACTTACTGGTTTATTTTTTGTATAACCAACAATGTTTAAGCTAACCAACAGTATTTGCTAAATATTTTTCAAGACTGAGATCAACAATATTTGCTCAATATTTGTTCCAACTTACAACAATGAAAGTAAATGGCAGATTTATTCCACAAGCAGCAAGAAAATACCAGAGTGCTTCTGCAACTATTAAATTGCAAGTGCTCTGGAAGAAATAAAAATGCAGGTAAATCTAGTTGCAGACACCCTTAAATACAAAGGATATTTTAAGGGCAGATTAGAACTTCATTGAAAATGCAGGTGAATCTAGTTGCAGAAACCCTTAATTAGAACTTCATTCAACAATATTTTTTGTTCCAACTTACAACAATGAAAGCAAAATGGCAGATTTATTCTACAACCAACAAGAAAATACTAGAGTGCTCTGGACCAAAAAAATTGCAAATGCTCTGGACCAAAAAAAAAATGCAGGTGAAACTTAGAATTTTCAATTTCATCAAGCATCTGGTTGCAGAAACCCTTAAATACAAAGGATTTTTTAAGGCCCTATTTTAGAATCCCTTGTTAGTTTAAAAAAATTAAAAAAAAAAAAAAAAAAATCCAAAAAAACTAAGAACTTCCATCGACTCCTGAGCGGTGCGAGTGGGCTGAGAGGCAGGGTTCGCTGGGCGGTGCTGGTGTGTCGATATTGGTGCAGAAGACGGCGATCTGGGCAGTGGGCTAGGCGGTGGTGAGCTGGGCGGCGGCGAGCTGGGCAGGGCAGCGGCAGGGAGCTGGGCGGCGGCGAGCTGGGCAGTGGACTCCTGAGCGGTGCGAGTGGGCTGAGCGGCGGGGTTCGATGGGCGGTGCTGGTGTGGCGATATTGGTGCAGGCGACAGCGATCTGGGCAGTGGGCTCGGTGGGCTGGGTCGCGGCGAGCTGGGCAGCGGCAGGGAATTGGGCGGCGGCAGTGAACTGGGTTGGACGGCGGCGAGGCTCGATTTCTCTATTCAACTTTTCCTGGGCGGTGCGGGTGAGCTGGACGGCGGTGGACTGGACGACGGCGAACTGGACGACGGCGAGCTGGGCGGCGGTAGACGAAGAAAACTGAGAAAACGAAGCGAGAAAGAACGAGAAAGAAAACTTACGGTCTATTGGTTTTACCATTAGAAGGGATAATCTAGTGCATCCAAAAACATTTTCTAACTTGCTCCAGGCAGACGTGTCAGTCATTTAGTGGCTGGCACAAAATCAACCTTTTGTGCAACCTGAGTACCCAAGACGCTCTCAACCTTTTAACACTATTATATAATAGAAAACCTTAGGTCTGGATGCGCTGCAAAATACCACTTTTACAGCAACAAATCAAAACTTGACACATCAGGCAAGAGCATAAAATTCAATAGAAATGAAAACACCTGATTAACTAACCTATTTAATAGAAAATTCTCTTCGTTTTCCCCACTCTCCCACATGCTGCCGCCCCCTCTCCCAAATTCCCCTGCCACGTCCCACCCCACCACCATAACTGGCCACTACCAAGCAGCGCCTCCGACCACCACCAATTTTCGCCGCCCACCACGAAGGCCGAATGCCAACCATCCGGCCGATCTCTCTCAACCCCGCACCGCTCAAGCCAAACGTAAACCACCCCACCCCTCCAGCCAAACGCAACTGTCGGAATCCATGGAGCCACCGCCAGAATCCGCCCAAGAGAGAGATAGATGATGTTGGTGGCTCAGGCACGCGGGTCTGGCCGTGACCAACGCTGGGTCAAGGCCTGGGTCACGGCCACACTGGGTCACGGCCTGACCATGGATTCCGGCGTGGCTGGGCAGTGGCCGGCGATGTTGGGTTTTTGTTGGCCACCAGAGAAAAACCGGAATTTTGGCAGTGGGTTTGTGTTCGTGGGTTGCTCTGAATGGAGTTCAAATGTTGGTGTTCGTGGGTTGCTCTGCTTTTGGCTAAATGTTGGTTTTTGATTTTCTGGTTTTTGGCTACTCTTGTTGGTGTTCGTGGGTTGCTGAGTCTTGTTGGTTTTTGGCTTACTCTTGTTGGTGTTCCGTTGAGTTGGGGCTTTTTTTTTTTTTTTGTAAACAATTGAGTTGGGGGCCTTGGGGCTTTGAACGGGCAAGAGAGAGAAAGAGAAAGAGAAAGAGTAATATGATGAAATTTGTTTAAGGAAATTTGTTTAAGGATCTGGTGTTTCCAAGTCCATTACATTTTGTGTACTTATCTAACTGGCAGCTTCTAATTTGGTGCTGTAAAAGAAGGCATTTGCGGCCCATCCGGATGTAAGGAGCTCTCGTTATATAATGTATTGAATCATATGATTCTACCAACTAACACCAAAAATAGCCTTGATCATTTTGAAGCCTAACCAGCAAGCTTTTATCTCATTTTCACCATCCCCATGGATACCAAAAGTACATAAGTCCTTTAACCTTTATTGAAAAGAGAATAGGCCTTGGATATGAGGCGCCTTATGCTTTTAATGATATTTTAATTACTTTTCGAAAAAGAGAAGAGAATAGGCCTTGTGATTTTATCAGTCATGAATAAAAGAATGTTGTAAACATTAAGTCCAGATAATCTGATGTAAGACGATATTTACTTTTATTTTTGATAAAAACGAAAATAAAAAAATATATATTAAAAATAATATTAGAGCAATGTCACTTAATCAGAATTTTATCCATTTTCAGACAAAAAAAGTATAAAAGAAAAGATTGTCACGATTCCCGCTGATTGTCAATTTTATATTAGGATTTTATTTTATTAGTACTTTATTTCTTTTCCTTAGTAGGATTAGATTTGCTTTAATTACTTTCATTTTCTTATTAGGATTAGGTTTACTATTGCTACTAGGATTATGTTTACTATTACTACTAGGATTAGGTTTAGTTTCTCTATATGTATTTCTCTTCTATAAATAGGCTAGCTTGTAATGTAAAACTCGATTTATTAAATTATTATCAAATTAGAGAATTCTCTCTCAAATACTCTGTGGAGTTTTATTTTTCTTTTAGCATGCGGGCTTGTTTTTATTTTTTTGGTAGAAGACGAAGACGCTTCTTCTTGCAGAATCAAAGACGCTGCTCTTTGGTTAGTTACCTTAGTCTTTCGTTATGTTAGTTGGTATCTGAGTAGGTTTTATCCTAATCATGGCCAATCAGCGCAATGGTGACAAACTTCTCCAACAATGCCTCTTGTAGGGGAGGAGCTCTTTCAAGAGCCAAATTCATGGGATATCCGAGTTGGCATTATCCGAATTCGATGGCTAACTTATACTACAACAACAACTTCTATAACGACGTCGTTCGTGAGAGAGATGTTGTTTCGAGATCCGATTACCAACGATACATCAAGCGATCAAAGGCTCCTTGGAGAGCCGAATTTCAATAGCTCCAGCAGATCTAGCAAACAATGCAACAGGAGATGCGCCAGTTGTGGGAGATGTTTGAACGCATACAGATGCGTGCCCTTTGGAATCACAGGGATGCCCAAGATGACTATGAGATCCAAAGGAAACCCGTTCATTATTCTTATGTTGATAGATTCTTTGATGATGACGTAAGCCACACTGTACATGACCGTAATCATATTCATAAATCTCCAAATAGGCACTTCGTCTATGAAGAAAATATTAATTATGGTGAAAAAGATGTTGATGCTGTTAATTTGGAGTTGTCATCAAAGAAACAATTTGTGCAGCAACAACTATTTGTTCCAACAACTACATCAATGGAAGAACAGCCACCACCTCCTCCACCGCAGGTACAACTCATCACGATTACCACAAAAATTGATGATTCTTTTGAAGAAAACGCTGAAGTTAAAGATGACATCCATGAAGAAATCGTTCGAGGAATTTTTCTGGAAGTAGACGAAAAGGAAAAATCGTGTCTTGGTACTATCTATGTAGATTTCTCCAAATACCTTTCTTCGGAGAAGCTGCGTGTGCCATGTCCCAAAAAAAAACTCGAGGATGAGTTTTTTTCAAGTGAGAGTGTATGATGTAAGACAGTATTTACCTTTATTTTTGGTAACACGATTTGAATGACACCATCCACACTTTTTAAGAGTAATACTATCAACTTTTATGAGCAACTTTCAATACTGTTATTTGGGATTTTTTTTTATTTTTTTTTTGTGAGTTGTTATTTGGGATATTACTTGTAGTATTCATTTTTTTTCTCATACGTTTATTTATTTATTATTTTTTTTTCAAGATAAGTGAAAATAAAATTAAACCAAACAAAGGAAGAAAATTATAGATAACTAAAATAAAGGCCAAAATATATCACGATGCATTGCAACAATCCACTCCACAACCCCGGAGAGGATCCTCGTGATGAAAGGAGTAAATGGGAAAGTTGTCCGTGCTGCTGGTGATATTTTGAGTACAGAAAGTATCCAATAGATTCTAAGCATCATAACAGTTGCAGAAAGGGTAGTGAAAACTAAAAGATAAATGTACAATCATGTAACAAGTCCCCACAATGGATTGTGAGACATATGACAGTAGGAGAAGAGCTTCACATGAAGGGAGCCAGAAGACAGGGTTTAACAAGAGGAGTTTTTTTTTTTCTTCCCAAAAAATCATTTTTAGAAGGCCTCATTTTCTTTCATACAAGTTAAAATGAGATATCGTACATGTAAAATCAATCTTTTGCATCACATTTTCCATGGCCTGTTGTTTCTTCTTGAGAATATGACATAACCACAACAGGGATTTGTCCGTCACGTTTTGAAGGAAAAATTTTGGTATTTGAAAAAACGACAACAACAATAAAGTCACTTAAAGATGGTGATGCGGGAAATGCATAGCTCCAACAATATAACAAATTGCAGAGTTTGTAGAGAATGACCACACCTTATTTGTAAATTATACTGCACTTACAAAAGAAAAGAAGAAAAAAGAAGAAGAAATGGGAAGACAAGGATGACTCAAATTCTTGCACAATCAACCAATCATGCATATCTACATGCTTTACAATGATCCTTATTGGGGATAACAGGACAACTTTAAAATTAGCAATTCAGAATTCCATTTCATCATAGTTTCCATTGAGAAGATCAAACACTAATGAACCATATAAAAGGAGTACAAAGAAATGAAACTTTGCAAGTCAAAGAATCGTTGTGCACTAATGCATCTCCAATCCGCCACTGCTTTCTCCCCCGCTTGCTCTGCTGCTTTCTACGCCATTTGCTCCACTGCTTTCTCTCCCTCTTGCTCGTACCTTTCATAGATGGTAAGTGCATTAAAGAAACCACAAATCGGGACCATCAACAATTAATTTTTCCAAATACACAAAAAGCATTGCACCGCCAATCAAAAGCTTAAACCATATAAAACACTACACCGTTGCAACTTGCAATACAGTTCTCATGATTTTGGATATACAATTTTTTTTCCTCCAACTCAATACCTATTTCCAACGCTTATACAAGGAATGTGTACAAGAGAAACATCTTCAGAAAAAAACTAATTCCTAAACTATGTTAAAGACACCCTCCAAAGAGAGCTAGAGTAAGATAAGATGGAAAAGACTACAACAATAAAGCACCACAAACTACAGAGTCATTTGCATCCAATACAATCGCATTGGAAACATTGTTAGATATTCCATGAAGAATCATGCACATAAATAACTTTAGACATGAGCCCAACTTAAATGAAAATTGCAATTATAGCATGAGATTCTTATCAAGATTAAAGTATTTACACAGTTTATATCTCACCAGTTTAACCCTTGTTGTGGAAGACTACAACTGAAGGCAGGAAATTCAAAGAGAAAAGTTGCTTTGAACCAAAAGGGCAAATTCTCATATACAGATGGTGGCAGTAGAATTAGCGGGCTGCAACATAATATGTTAATCTCAGCTACTTTTTCCTCCAAAATACAGTAAACAAAAACAGAAGAGAAGATGAGTATAACCTAGTTCTTCTTTTATAAAGTCTATATTCAAGTACAAGCCAAAACTTCTGATCTGCATCTAACTGTTTCCATTTGTGCAGTATATCATAAGCCCATTCAAAAAATGGTGAATATTGTATTAAAATCAGAAGCAAGAAGACGCAAACCTCAACAAATGCTACGCCACGGATGAAAAGAAGCAACATTGTGAGGAAGATTGGCCCAAAGATTACAAGCCACTCGGCACCTTCTAGTACTGGTGTGGAAGCCACAAATATTCCCCACCCGAGGAGAATCTGAGCTCAACATTCATCAAACTTCCATTAATTGATGGAAATGGAATCAAGGTAAATGCAGGTGAGATGTATGAGGCAAGCATATGGAACCAGACCCCCAGAACCAAAGAAATAGTTTTAGTCACTTCCTCAAAGGAGTTAACAAATTTAGTATTAGTAAACTAACAATTTTTCTAAAGAAGTATCAGTCTTCTAGTGCCACAATACTAGAGATTCATATCTAAGATATGAGTAATGCTTGTTGATCCAAAGATTGATTTTCACTACCACATTATCATAGTTGTATGGCAATCGTATGAGAGTCTACTAAATAGCTTTTTTCCACCCACAATCAAACAGCCTAAATGAACATATTGTCCAATATATTCAGTTGAAAGAAGTCCTCATATGAGATATCATCAATTACATATGAGATTGATATAAAGGTAAAACTTAGGCTCTGTTGTAGTAGCACCATCACAGATTTCTAAGAAGCATCAAGAACAGCTGCATGTAGCACCTGTGCTAGAAGTAGTGGCATTTGAATGAAATAGAAGCACTAACCTCGCCAAAATAGTTGGGATTACGAGAGTATTGCCAGAGTCCAACATTGCACCATTTCCCTCTATTTTCTGGAGAGTTTTTGAATACTAATTTTTGCTGATCAGCTGTTGCTTCAACTAAAAAACCCACTGAGCACATAATCCAGCCAATTATGTCCACAGCATGGAGAGATGGATTTCTTGAGCTTGAATTAAACACTGTGACAGGCAAACTTACTGTCCACACCCAGAAAGCCTGCAGTGAAGGAAAAAAAAAAAGGTTTTAATACAATTTGAATCCAGCCGGCCCCCACAAACTAAAAGCATAAATACATAGCTATAGTTAATTCAAAATAGAAAATAGAGAGTTATAAAAACCTTAAACATCCAGAATACTGCCAGCTTTCCCAAATTACCATGCAAATCATCCAAACATCTATCCTCCCCCCAACGCAAGATCCTAATCATATCAACCAGAAAATCAAAATAAAATCGAAAGTTGATATCTAGATGATACAGTAATATATGTAATAGCAGCAGTAGTAGTGGATAAGAATATGTAATAGCAGCAGTAGTAATGGTAGTAAGTTGAAGTTTTCAGGTAAGGATATTAACTAATTTAAAAAAGCCAAATGGTACAACACAAAAACACAAGTATATGGAAGTAAACAAAAAAAATCTCTGAAGACTGCCTATGAATAACAAAGGACATGGACCAAGGTAGAGGTGAATGGTAGAGAATTTCATCTAAGAGACTCCAACTGGTTGAAAACCTGAGGCTTTGTGGAGTCAAGTCTAAAAAATGAAACCAAGTTGTACATTTGATGTTCTGACTATAGCCTGAAAAGGAATTAAACTAGAAGAAGTTTGCTTTATGCAATGTTACATTAATCATACCTCATTAACCGAAACAATCCGTGGCGAAGACCCCATATGAATACAACCAAAGTCAAGACTATCTGAAAAACAGAGCAGCAAAGTGATATACAGTGAATATTGGTCTAAAAATTTCAAGACTAAAATTTTTTGATATAGTACATGAAGTTTGTGATTGATCATTATATATACAAAGTGATATACAGCAATTTTATATTGATTTGGGTTTGGGCGAAGCTCTAGTGGCCCAATCCAAAGCAAACTGTTTTGCGTTAGAATTGCTGACTCCAATATCCTTCAAGTTATTCACTAATTTAAGTGTGAGTGATGTGGAGTTAGCGAACTATATTGGTCGAATATTCACCAACAAGTCTTGGAGAAAAAAACGATTAAGTCGATATAGAACACCCTATATTGTATAAATTTATTTGTATTGGAAAAAATTTATTTGTTTTTCTATATATATCCCTGGTGTATATCAATTAAGTGAACTGTATAATATATCAATTCATGTACTATATAGCTCAGTGTGTTGTTCAAGTTCAACAACACACTGAGCCACATAAGGTATATATTGCACTTAAAGAAATATAAATTCCAATTATTTATTTATGAAAACCCGAACAAAGACAAAACGTATTTATCCAAAAGAAAAACATAAATTCAAATTCCATTATAATCATAATGCAGTACATTTACCTTATGTGCCTTACAAATTAAAACCAGGAGATATTACCTGTCTAAAATTCCATGTGCCTTTCAGAATCAGAGTCAATATCGCAATTATCGCAAAATTTGTGTTTTCTGTGAATTCAATGAAAGAAAAATAAAATTTACAAAAAAAAAAAACTGGAAGTAACATATGGTCAGCAAAACTGAATAATAGACGACTGCCCCATTATTTCTTCTTGTTTTCTTTTCTTGGTAGACGTGTTCAAAGAGCTCAGTAAGGAATCAAATTCTCTTTTACTTGCGTTTTCCTACCATTTCTAAACAACCAAACAAGAACCCATTTCTCTTTCGAACGAAAATGGCGCAATTCAAGTCTGAGAAAGCAAAGAAATTTAACGAAAAGGAGAGAAAGAACAAGATACCGGCAAAGTCAGTGACTTTATCGAATTTGAGAAGGGCTGTGACTATAAAGAACAAAAACTGATAACCCACCTGCAATACCCATCAAACTTCTTTCATCTTACAAGACTAAAAACTCACACATGAAAATCATTCAAGCAGAGAGACAGAGAGAGAAAGTTTACAGTGACAATGGCAGTTAGGCCTAAGAAATGGGAGTCGATAACGGTTCCCATGACGATGGCGCTATATCTTTTCTCTGGTTCTCTCTCTGTATGCTACTGGTGATGCTCGTCAGCTCGTGGCTTTTGTTTGCCCGTCTTTAATCAAATGTAAGATTTGAGTATGCTGAGTAAAGGATAATCACAAGAAGATTGATAACCAACTCAAAGTTTAAACTTAGGTAAACTTGTTATCTTAGATAAGTCTCATTATCATGGATATGGTTGTTCTCTCATCTCTTCAATTGTAGATTATTATCTTCTTCAGATGTATATTTCGAATGTAGTTCTCAAATGTACGACAGATTATATTATAGGGTAAAGTCCACGTAACCTTCTTAAACTACTACCCAATTAATAATGTCCCCCCAAAACTTTCAATTGTGACAATGTCCCCTTAAACTACCAAAATATTGTCAATGTCCCTCATAAGACTAACAAAAAGATCAAAATGCCCTTATATATTTCTTAATAAGACAAAAATACCCTTATAAATTAAAAAAATGAAAAAAAAAAGAAATTGTTCTTTTCAAAAGAACAATTTCTTTTTTTTTTTTTTTTTAAATTAGGTTCTAAACCAAATTTTTTAATTTTTTTATAAGAATATTTCTTAATATATATATATATATTTTTATAAAAATGGGAAATTTTTATTTAAAAAAATTTATAAAACAAAATAAAAAACGAAATTTTTATAACAAAAAAAAAAATCAAAAATTTTTAACTTTTTTCTTATAAAAAGGATTTTTTTTTTTTTTTTTTAATTTTCTACCCTTTGGTTTTTTTTTTTTTTTTTTTTATTTTTGTTTTTATTTTATTAAGGGTAGTTTCGTCATTGAGAGGAACATTGACAATTTTTGGTAGTTTGAGGGGGACATTGTCACAATTGAAAATTTGGGGAAGACATTGTTAATTGCGTGGTAGTTTAAGGGGATTATGTGGACTTTTCCCTATATTATATAAATACAAACGTCCAATGCTCAGTTGAGTAAGGCAGAATATTCAAATCTTTACGTGCTGAAGGTGATGAAGAATAGAGGAAATGAAGAACCCAATGAACAGAGTATGAAAGTATGCAAGCACAGAGAGTATACTGTTATAAAAATAAAGGAAAATTACAGAAAAACGAAGATATATTTAAATTTCAAAATTCAGATGATGATATAAAAGAGAATTGATTTACCAGAGATAATTATCCATGCTCAGATAATTTCGAATTTCGAAATAAAATTGCTATTAAATCAGACTGGCACTTAAGTCAAACCGTTAGATTAAATAATCCAATTGGCACTTAAATCAGACCGTTAGATTAAATAATTAAGATTTAATCTCAATCGTTAGATCAACACTGGATTTATTTAAGAAGCATCCTATGGTTTAGATCAAACCACTAGATCGAACGATCTTCACCGTCCAAAAATGAATGGTCATGATCAGATCGCTCCGAGCTTCTATGCTTCATGCCAAGTGCCAAGTGCGCCATCAAAGCACCCTAAAGCCCACACCACACGTGCATGCGTGTGCATTCGGTGCTTTGCACCATACTATAACATGCACTAGGATGTACCATAGGATAGCTCATTCAATAGCTTATGTTTGTTGGGCCTTATAAATGCCAAGAAAATCTTCTCTCTTTCTAATGTGGATCTTTTTTTTTTTTTTTTTGACATGTCCACACAAGAGGGGGGAGGGAGATTCGAATTACTGACCTTAGCTTCATTAGAAGTGGTCTTAGTCGATTGAGCTACTTCTTGGGAACTCTAGTGTGGATCTTTATTCAATACTCTTTAAAACTTTCCATTTAAAACACAAAACAATATATATATATATATATAAGGCTTACATGCGGTAGTTTGGAATTACTGCAATCTGGGGTAGTTCCAAATGGGCGGCTAAGATCATCCAACCACAGTAAAAATTTAATTTTTTAAAAAGAAATAATATAATATTCCTTAATTATTAAAAAATCAATAATTAAAAAAATAAAAGAAAATGAAAATAAAAACTGAAAGGGGTGGAACCGACCACCACAAGGCAAATAGTTAAGCGGGACCACCCCAGAATTTTAACAAAGAGGAGATGGCGGAGCCTGTATCTTCGGCTCTGGTGGTGGACGAACCACCCAGCTGGCTAAGGAATTGGTCAAGCCACCCTGAGCTCAACAAATACCAAAAAAAAATAAAAATAAAAGATGGTTTGGGTTTTGACCACCCGTTTTGGCCAAAGGGTGGTAAGAACCGCTGATGGCCGATACTTACGAGGTAATTAAGAGCCACTAATGTAAAAAGGCCAAAAAATAAAAATAAAAGATGGTTTGGGTTTTGGGGATGGGGACCACCCCGAGAGGCCCTGCAATTCCGAACCCTGTCACGTAGAGGGTGGCGAAACCACAGACGAGCAATTAGTAGAACTGAGCCGAGGCACTTTGGGTGTGCTTTTTTGACCACCGCTAAACTCAATTTTGGACATGGTCGAAACCATCCCACATGGCCAAGGGGGTGAAAGCAGCCCACCTCAGTATTAACTAGGGGTGGGGAAACCACCCCAGGGCGCTTTTGGGGTGGTGGAAATACCGAAAACCAACTATTTATTTTATTTTTGTTTTGTACAGGTGCGGGACCACCCAGCCACGGGGTAGTTCATCCACCCCTAGACCCGACCATGAGTGGCTCAGAAGCCACCCGCAGCCAAAGCTTTAAGAGTGGTCCGACCCTGCTGCATTTTAGCAGTGTTTGGGCCATCCACTTTTGTACTTTTTCTTTTTCTTTTTTCTTTTTAATTTTATTAGTTTTTAAATATTTTTATTAATCTTTTCTTTTTCTTTAAAAAAATTAATTTGTTACTGTCCAAAACGACTCCAAAGGGGGTCGTTTTGAACTACCGCACTGTATGGTAGTTTTCAACTACCGCAGGTAAGCCTCGCCAATATATATATATATATTGAAAATATTTCAACAATCCCCCACCATTTTCAAAATCAAAACAAGTCGAGTGGAATAGGAAAACTCATGCATAAATGAAGGTGTCTTGAGGAATCGAACCTTCACTTAGTGATAGTATGTCAAAGCTAATCAAAATAACATGGTAAATAAACTTTGAACCAGCTATCCTATTTGAGTAACCAGACATACCTCTGCTTTCTCTTCTCTTTGGGTATTTTCTTTTTAAGCCGACACATGGATTGGCCTTGTGTTTATATCCCGGTTTCATGAGCGTTTTAGAGACAAACCCTGGTCTCATAGAAGGCGGCACCACCTCCAACACTCATATAGGTAGGCTCATCAGAAGTGTCCTGTGACAAATACACTTCAACAGAACTATATTATAAGCCTATTAAGCGCATAACATACAACCTCTACTATAACATTATAGGTTCCAAGCACCCCTACCTTGGGATATTTCAACATATAGTGTACTTTAGTTCATTGAACTCAAGATCTTGAAATTTCAAATGTTGAGTTGAGTTTCCACTATTGGTGATCTAATGACATTAATCACATCCCCTTTGATGTTTTCCACACCAAATCCCTTGCAAGTCCTTTAGTCAATGGATCTGCCAAGTTTTAAACAGATCTCACAAAATCAATGGTAATTACTCCATCAGTGAGTAATTGCCTTTCATAACCATGCCTTAAACTAATATGCCTTGATTTTCAATTATAGATATGACTATAAGCTCACGACAGAGTAGCCTGACTAGGTTTAGGCCATATAGGAATTTCCATTAATAAATTCCTCAACCATTCCCCTTCTTTGCTACAAGAAGCCAATGCCACAAACTCTGCCACCATGGTAGGGTCTGTAATAAGGGTCTGTTTCTTAGAGTCCCAGGTGATAGCTCTTCCACCAAGGGTGAAAATCCACCCACTGGTTGATTTGTGATTATCATTATCCGTGATTTAACTAGCATCTGTACATCATTCCAATACCGTGGGACATCCAATGTACAATATACCATAATCCATGGTACTTCTTAAATATTTAAGAATCCTGTGTACAACACTCCAATGAATATGATTAGGGTTACTAGTATATCTACTCATTTTACCCATTGCATATGCAATGTCAGGTCTAGTGCATGTCATTGCATACATCAAACAACCAATAACTCTAGCATATTCCAATTGATCTACTGCTTTACCAGTATTAGGATACAATTTCATGCTAGCTCAAAAGGTGTACTCACAGGTTTACAATCAAATTGATTAAACCTTTTTATAACCTTTTTCAACATAATGTGACTGATTAAGAATTAGTCCATTCTTATTTCTTATAATTCTAATACCAAGAATTACATCAGCAATACCCAAGTCTTTCATGTCAAAACTGGAAGACAAGAATATCTTGGTATTTTCAATGCTCTCACAATCAATCCCAAAAATCAACATGTCATCAACATATAAACATATAATGACTCATTGATTTTTATAAAACTTACTATATACACACTAATCAGAATCATGGATTTTAAATCCATTTGCAATCACAGCTTTATCAAACTTTTCATCCCACTATTTGGGATCTTGTTTAAGACCATAGAGGGATTTAACCAATTTACAAACTTTTCGTTTTTGATTAGGCAAAACAAATCCCTCACGTTGATGGATATAAATCTCTTCTTCAAGCACACCATTTAAAAATGCAGTTTTGACATCCATTTGATGAATTTCAAAATTATAAATGGATGCTAATGCAATCAATGTTCTAAGGGTAGCAATCCTAGCAACATGCGCATAAGTATCAAAATAATCCAAATATTCTTTTTGTTTAAAACCTTTAGCTACTAACCTTACTTTGAATTTTTCAATGGTTCCATCTACCTTCAATTTCCTCTCACTACAAAAAACATACCAATTAGTAACGTGTCTATTGTGCATTACTTTCTAGCACGTTACAAATTAGTAACGTGTCAATTTGTAACACGTTACTAAATATTTTAGTAACGTGTGAAATGAAACACGTTATGAATTAATAACGCGCTAATATGGAACGTTACGAATTAGTAATGTGCCATATTGGCACGTTACAAATTAGTAACGTGCTAATATGGAATGTTACTAATTAGTAACGTTCCATATTAGCACGTTACAAAACGTGCCATCTTGGCACGTTACCAATTTGTAACATGTTATTTATAACACGTTATGAATTGGTAACGTGTAAAACTAACACGTTACCAATTCCATTAATATTATTTATACTATTAACATTATATTAATAATTCTATAATATAATGTTAATAGTATAAATAATTCCATTAATAATTCTATCATTTTAGTAATATTAATAATTCCATTAATATTACTAAAATGATTTATTTGGTTTTCATAATAATTTTGTTATATTTCATGATAATATAAACTAAAGTAGCTACGAATTGTTGCTCAAGTACAAATTATTTATGTTACTGCAGTACTACGTAGTGATAGTTATCATATTGTAATGATATATATAGTTAAGCTATTCAATGTTATTAAAAAATAACATTGTGATTTTTTGTAATAATATATATATACGGAGTTGCTAGTGTTTTCCTAATCTTAAATATATATATTTTTAAAATAACCAATTAGTTTGTAAGATCCATATGTATAAGGAGAAAATTTTATTTGAAAAAACATGTGATTCTCAAGTGATTTTAAAAGACTCTTAATTCAATTCTTCAACCGCCCAAATTCTAGCTATGGTTCGCATTATATTTATAAGAAGAATATGTAAGTTTTGCTTGGTTGTTGTTGTTGTTGTTGTTTTATTTTCATTTTTTGTGACAATTTGGTGTATTAATTGATCTTAAATAAAGAATTCTTAGATATTATAGTTAACATATACAATATATGTATATGTTGTCAATGATTTAAAAATTTGGAAAAAAAAAAAAAAAAACACATCTTGAAACTAACACTCATTTTTTAATATCTCTCGAATTAAAGTCTGCATTAATATCTACTCAAACTACAAGAAAAGTTTGCAAGGTAACCAAAATGATAAAAAATACCACTATAAAAAATTTAGGGAAAAATACATAAAATCAGGAAAAACATTAAAAAATTGATAACCCATTTCAGCGAGTAATGGGTTACCATAAGTATATGACAATTTTATATATCCAGTTGGAAAAAGTTTTTCCGACACTATATATATTATTTTAAAATTCAAAATATGAAAATTGGTAACGTGCCACGTATGGCACGTTACTAATTAGTAACGTGCCAAATGTGGCACATTTCTAATTAGTAATGTGCCAAATGGGTTTGATTTCACGATTGGGGATTATTTCTTTTTCCCCCAATTTCTCCTCCAGCTTCTATCTTTTTCTTCCCCCTCTGTTCCTTCTTTTTCTTCTTCCTCCAGCGTGCCAGTACACTACCCCTCCCAAACAGCGATTTTTCTCTCTTCCTGCTCCGGCCGTTTGGTTCTCCTTCGGCGTTCCTCACTCTCCGGCATTCTCTCTTTCTGCTTCTAGCTCCTCCCGCGCGCAGATCGTACACCCTCCTCTCTCCCTCAGTCGTTTTTCTCTCTTCTACTTCAGCCGGCAATGTCTCCCTCTCGGGGGCCTCTGTGACTCCGGTGGCGTCGAACCCAGGTAACTCTCCGACACTCTCTCCCTCTCCAAAATTGAAACGGTAATATTAACATTTCTGTTTTTGAATTGGTCTTTTTTTTTTTTATTATTATTTTTTTTAATTTTATTTTAGGGTAACCAGTTGCATAAGGGGTTGCTTAATCATTGGCAGAAGTTCACTTTTAATCCCAGGTAACTGTCCCAGAAGCTCGAATGGTTCATACCTATATATATATATTGAAATATATGTTTATATAATTAGTCAGAATTAATTATATATAATTTTCTGTATATAATGTACAAATTGTTATTGACAATTCTAGTTTGATCTTTGATTATGATTTTGATTAAGAAATTTTTTGATCCACAAACTATAATGATTTTGATTTTGATTAAGAAATTGTTAATTCTGATTAAGAAATTGTTATCTGACAAGGTGTTATAGACAATTATGATTTTCGTTAAGACATTTTTTGTTTGCAGATGTGCTTAATTTGAGATGATTTTCAATTTCTTAAGAGGGAATAAATTAGTATGGTGTACTAATTTCTTTAGATGATTTTCATGTTTGATGATTTATTAAATTAGTATGGTGCATGTTAAATTATATAAGCAAATGCTCACTATTTTTTCAAGATGTGTATGGTACATGCATGTGTATAACACATTAAGACCGTAATATGTGTAGATGACGTAAGGTCAGAAGCTGAGGACGGCAATCAAAACGAAAACCCACAACGGACCCCGAGTGGACAAAAGTCTCGCTTATCAAGACATTGTACCGCTGGTGAATGTCTTGATATTTTATCGAATATTCATAAATAGAGTATATACTTATCTCATAATACTTGAAAATTAGAAATACAAATTAATATGTGTTGTGGTTGTGGAAATACTGGATATTCATATCATTTTTACATTTTCAATGGATTAGCATTGAAACTATGTATATACCCTGAGGTGTGTGTTGGCAGTGTAGATATATAATGTTGAAGTTGTTTATCGTCCGTTTATACACGTCACTAAACCTTAATATTGTAGAGTATGATCTTGGTATGCTAATCGCTTAGGACTTGATGATTCCTGATTGATTGTTCGAGTATTTGTTTGCTGATTGATTGTTGTTTAATCATTTGCAGTGAGCGCGGAGAAGTCGACCCATCATGATGGTGTTTACTTGATTTTTTGTTGGGGTGTTTGTATATACTGTATTCGCGAATCACTTAAGTTGTATTTCTTATGTAGTTGGAATTATTTGTTTATTAAGTTGTTCATGTCTATATATATAGTAGGAATTATTTGTTTATTAAGTTGGAATTATGTATATATATGTAGTTGGAATTATTTGTTTATTAAGTTGTTCATGTCTATATATATAGTAGGAATTATTTGTTTATTAAGTTGGAATTATGTATATATATGTAGTTGCAATTTTTTGTTTATTAAGTTGTTCATGTATATATATATATAGTAGGAATTATTTGTTTATTAAGTTGGAATTATGTATATATATGTAGTTGAAATTTTTTGTTTATTAAGTTGTTCATGTATATATATATAGCAGG